>NC_069501.1:71464455-71476955 GCF_027579735.1 Bombina bombina | reverse complement strand
AGAAACGGACCAGCCCCAAGTGCTACGTCCTCTAAGCAAGAGGGTAATACTTCTCAAGCCAAGCCAGCCTGGAGACCAATGCAAGGCTGGAACAAAGGAAAGCAGGCCAAGAAACCTGCCACTGCTACCAAGACAGCATGAGATGTTGGCCCCCGATCCGGGACCGGATCTGGTGGGGGGCAGACTCTCTCTCTTCGCTCAGGCTTGGGCAAGAGATGTTCTGGATCCTTGGGCACTAGAAATAGTCTCCCAAGGTTATCTTCTGGAATTCAAGGGGCTTCCCCCAAGGGGGAGGTTCCACAGGTCTCAATTGTCTTCAGACCACATAAAAAGACAGGCATTCTTACATTGTGTAGAAGACCTGTTAAAAATGGGAGTGATTCATCCTGTTCCTTTAGGAGAACAAGGGATGGGGTTCTACTCCAATCTGTTCGTAGTTCCCAAAAAAGAGGGAACGTTCAGACCAATCTTAGATCTCAAGATCCTAAACAAGTTTCTCAAGGTTCCATCGTTCAAAATGGAAACCATTCGAACAATTCTTCCTTCCATCCAGGAAGGTCAATTCATGACCACGGTGGATTTAAAGGATGCGTATCTACATATTCCTATCCACAAGGAACATCATCGGTTCCTAAGGTTCGCATTCCTGGACAAGCATTACCAGTTTGTGGCACTTCCGTTCGGATTAGCCACTGCTCCAAGGATTTTCATAAAGGTACTAGGGTCCCTTCTAGCTGTGCTAAGACCAAGGGGCATTGCAGTAGTACCTTACTTGGACGACATTCTGATTACAAGCGTCGTCCCTTCCTCAAGCAAAGGCTCACACGGACATTGTCCTGGCCTTTCTCAGGTCTCACGGGTGGAAAGTGAACGTAGAAAAAAGTTCTCTATCTCCGTCAACAAGGGTTCCCTTCTTGGGAACAATAATAGACTCCTTAGAAATGAGGATTTTTCTGACAGAAGCCAGAAAATCAAAACTTCTAAACTCTTGTCAAATACTTCATTCTGTTCCTCTTCCTTCCATAGCGCAGTGCATGGAAGTAATAGGTTTGATGGTAGCGGCAATGGACATAGTTCCTTTTGCGCGAATTCATCTAAGACCATTACAACTGTGCATGCTCAGTCAGTGGAATGGGGACTATACAGACTTGTCTCCGACGATACAAGTAGATCAGAGGACCAGAGATTCACTCCGTTGGTGGCTGTCCCTGGACAACCTGTCACAGGGGATGAGCTTCCGCAGACCAGAGTGGGTCATTGTCACGACCGACGCCAGTCTGGTGGGCTGGGGCGCGGTCTGGGGACCCCTGAAAGCTCAGGGTCTTTGGTCTCGGGAAGAATCTCTTCTCCCGATAAATATTCTGGAACTGAGAGCGATATTCAATGCTCTCAAGGCTTGGCCTCAGCTAGCAAAGGCCAAGTTCATACGGTTTCAATCAGACAACATGGCGACTGTTGCGTACATCAACCATCAGGGGGGAACAAGGAGTTCCCTGGCGATGGAAGAAGTGACCAAAATCATTCAATGGGCGGAGACTTACTCCTGCCACTTGTCCGCAATCCACATCCCAGGAGTGGAAAATTGGGAAGCGGATTTTCTGAGTCGTCAGACATTTCATCCGGGGGAGTGGGAACTCCATCCGGAAATCTTTGCCCAAATTACTCAATTGTGGGGCATTCCAGACATGGATCTGATGGCCTCTCGTCAGAACTTCAAGGTTCCTTGCTACGAGTCCAGATCTAGGGATCCCAAGGCGACTCTAGTAGATGCACTAGTAGCACCTTGGACCCTCAAACTAGCTTATGTATTCCCGCCGTTTCCTCTCATCCCCAGGCTGGTAGCCAGGATCAATCAGGAGAGGGCATCGGTGATCTTGATAGCTCCTGCGTGGCCACGCAGGACTTGGTATGCAGACCTGGTGAATATGTCATCGGCTCCACCATGGAAGCTACCTTTGAGACGAGACCTTCTTGTTCAAGGTCCGTTCGAACATCCGAATCTGGTCTCACTCCAACTGACTGCTTGGAGATTGAACGCTTGATCTTATCAAAGCGAGGGTTCTCAGATTCTGTCATTGATACTCTTGTTCAGGCCAGAAAGCCTGTAACTAGAAAAATTTACCACAAAATATGGAAAAAATATATCTGTTGGTGTGAATCTAAAGGATTCCCTTGGGACAAGGTAAAAATTCCTAAGATTCTATCCTTTCTTCAAGAAGGTTTGGAGAAAGGATTATCTGCAAGTTCCTTGAAGGGACAGATTTCTGCCTTGTCTGTGTTACTTCACAAAAAGCTGGCAGCTGTGCCAGATGTTCAAGCCTTTGTTCAGGCTCTGGTTAGAATCAAGCCTGTTTACAAACCTTTGACTCCTCCTTGGAGTCTCAATTTAGTTCTTTCAGTTCTTCAGGGGGTTCCGTTTGAACCCTTACATTCCGTTGATATTAAGTTATTATCTTGGAAAGTTTTGTTTTTGGTTGCAATTTCTTCTGCTAGAAGAGTTTCAGAATTATCTGCTCTGCAGTGTTCTCCTCCTTATCTGGTGTTCCATGCAGATAAGGTGGTTTTACGTACTAAACCTGGTTTTCTTCCGAAAGTTGTTTCTAACAAAAACATTAACCAGGAGATAGTCGTGCCTTCTTTGAGTCCGAATCCAGTCTCAAAGAAGGAACGTTTGTTGCACAATTTGGATGTTGTTCGTGCTCTAAAATTCTATTTAGATGCTACAAAGGATTTTAGACAAACATCTTCCTTGTTTGTTGTTTATTCTGGTAAAAGGAGAGGTCAAAAAGCAACTTCTACCTCTCTCTCTTTTTGGATTAAAAGCATCATCAGATTGGCTTATGAGACTGCCGGACGGCAGCCTCCTGAAAGAATCACAGCTCATTCCACTAGGGCTGTGGCTTCCACATGGGCCTTCAAGAACGAGGCTTCTGTTGATCAGATATGTAAGGCAGCGACTTGGTCTTCACTGCACACTTTTACTAAATTTTACAAGTTTGATACTTTTGCTTCTTCTGAGGCTATTTTTGGGAGAAAGGTTTTGCAAGCCGTGGTGCCTTCCATCTAGGTGACCTGATTTGCTCCCTCCCTTCATCCGTGTCCTAAAGCTTTGGTATTGGTTCCCACAAGTAAGGATGACGCCGTGGACCGGACACACCTATGTTGGAGAAAACAGAATTTATGTTTACCTGATAAATTACTTTCTCCAACGGTGTGTCCGGTCCACGGCCCGCCCTGGTTTTTTAATCAGGTCTGATAATTTATTTTCTTTAACTACAGTCACCACGGTATCATATGGTTTCTCCTATGCAAATATTCCTCCTTTACGTCGGTCGAATGACTGGGGAAGGCGGAGCCTAGGAGGGATCATGTGACCAGCTTTGCTGGGCTATTTGCCATTTCCTGTTGGGGAAGAGAATATCCCACAAGTAAGGATGACGCCGTGGACCGGACACACCGTTGGAGAAAGTAATTTATCAGGTAAACATAAATTCTGTTTTTCATTTCATATTACCATCTCAAAGTGTTCAGACTGCTCCATAATAGTCCTTCACAACTCTTAATATGCTAAACGTAGTGAGCACTGAACCTCTCCAGTATAATAATATTCTGCAATAGAATACAAATATTGGACACCTGTGATATCTTCGAAGTAAGAGAAAATCAGTGTACAGCCACATATAACCGTATCAAAAAGGTATGGAACACACTGTAGTATCATCACACCGGTAACATATACTATTACTCAGCAACAGATAATGGTTGTACCAGATATGGATATCTGTAGTATCCTCACACAATCAAAGGAATGTTGTACAGCACTATATAAAAGTGATACTAGATATGGAATGCACTGTAGTATCCTCTCACATGAAAGTTAAACATTGCACAGCAATATAAAACAGTAGTACTAGATATTGAACATACTGTAGTATCCTTTCACAATTAGAAAGTAAACCATTGCACAGCAATATACAACAATAGTTTAAGATATGAAATATACTGTAGTATCCTCTCATAATGAAAGCAAAACATTGCACAGCATTATATAACAGGTGTACAGATATGGAATACATTGTAGTTACCTCTCACAGTGAAAGTTAAAGTATTGCCGTGCAATATATAACTTGTTGAAAAGATATAGAATGTACTCCATAATGGAATATACTGTATCTCACAGGAGAAATTATACACTGCAATATATGAAGCATATACCAGTGTATAAGATATGGTGGAAAATGAAAGGGACAGTGCACACCAAATGCCATATAACTTCATGTAATAGACACTACTATAAAAAAGAATATGCACAGATACCGATCTAAAAATTTAGTATAAAACCTTTTAAAAAATTTACCTAGAAGCTCCTAGTTTAGCAATGTTGATGATGTAGGCTAGAACACCCAAAAAGGGTCTGGAAAAAACAAAAAGAACAGACACTCCCTCCATCCTGCATATGAAAAGACAGATAACACAAACAGGAGCCAGCAGGAGTCTGTAAATACATGTATACATTTGTCACTGTGGGGCTTAGTTAGGAGTCTGAAAATCAACACAATGTTATTAAAAAAAAAAAGCAAAATATACATTATTACTAAAGCACTCCCAGATAAGCTATATAAATTGATCTGTATACTGTCTCTCTCTCTCTCTCTCTCTCTCTATATATATATATATATATATATATATATATATATATATATATATATATATATATGTATATATATGTATATATATGTATATATATATATATATATATATATATATATATATATATATATATATATAGAGAGAGAGATATGAAGGAAGGCACTCTCTGGTCTTTTGAGTAAATATTTTAATAAATCAAGTGTGACGTTTCGGGGGGACACTCCCCTTCCTCACACAAACGGCATTCAACTAAATATTTTAACAAAACAATCCCCTCCCCCAGTGAAAAAATTGCGCCAAAACAGTTACCATGTTGATCCTCAATAAACAAGTACTACTTAATGCCTAGTGCATAGTACTACATATCAACAGAGCTTTATACAAGCATATGTAATAACAAATATACTGCAAGTGACAAAAAACTGCAAGTGACAAAAACATTCTCATAATATACTGTGCTTAAATATAATCACAAAATAATTACATAGAGTTCAAACATTATTCATGTATACCACAAATGTGTCCCCTAGCACACTTAATTATAGTGAACATATATTAAACAGTGTTTAATAATACTTAATAATATAGTGCCTAATGTTTAATTACGTTATATATCAGCCTTGTGGAACACTGTGTCTAATTGCCATCATCAGTCCCATAACCTCACTTAGTTTTAAACAGTAAAGGGCATATGTGTCTAATTGCCAACATCAGTCCCATCGGTATAAACCGTTACCGAAAATCATTAGAGCAGAATTGTTATATACAAACGTTACAAGAAATTATCTGCCTGTTCTGGGCTGAACTCGTATTACGGTATACCAAACAGTAGTGATCACGTGGGTCAAGGTGGAGCGCATCTCGGCACATCGAAATGACGTAATCTGAAAAAGCCCTACCTCTCAGTGTGATAGGTTGCCCTAGCAACAGTAAACAACAAACTAGCATATACCCGGAACTAAGTCAATCAAAATTGCCGACAAAGAGCCTTGGCTTCAACCACATAGTGAGAAATAAAGAGAACTAAAGAAACATCTAATGGTCCACAAACAGTTATCTGTCCGAGTATTATCGGAAGAAGCTAATACCACGAGGAGGTGGTGCGCAATCTTAAATAAGTGCTCCTTAGATTTAATCTTGCTGGTGACCGAAGAGGTGAGAACACAGTATTTCCGTACTCCTGTATATCACACTTGATCTTGTCTAACACTCAAAAATTAATAGCTGATACCAGTTCAGATTGGCTGAATCAATTACAAGCACAGCTTAAGGAATACAAAGAAGCCTTGATATCCTTTTAAAAATAGGAAGCTGGCAGCAGTGACAGAAGATCACAAAGAAAAGTGTGTACAGGTGGTTGACAGTAGGTGAAGGGGGCAACAGAGGATATAGACCCAGAAGACCTTAGGCGGTATAGACAATACACTAGGAGAAATCTCCAGACCATTGATACCAGTTTGGGTACGGATTCAGATACCCCACTGTCTACACAGGTGCCAACATTACCATACAGAGGTACCTCACGACCCTATAGAAGAAACAGACAACAGACTTTTTTAGGGGTAACCAGCCGTAAGGGGAAGAGGAGGCCACATCCAAGAAGAGGTGGTCAGAGGCAGACCACCATTCCCCCACCAACCTTCACCGATACACCAATGAGTAACAACCTGGTCATTAATATTAGTGATCGTATTCTATCTGAGTCTGAAATTCAGCTTTTAAATAAGGGACTCAATTTTGTACCTACTAAGACTGGCGATCCCTTTGATTTGTGAATTGACCAACAGAAATTTCAGCGATCACGAAGACTCAAAGAACATTTCAGCAATAATTTGACCTCTGAAACTGGTACTCCATTTCGCAAATCTAGTAAATTTTATCCTATCAGCTACAATTCGAGTATTAAAACATACTCTCGTTTGGTAAACATGGACACCAACATGGCTCTGAAGACAAGATTTAGAAATAATTTGACGAAAGAGTTTTCAGCTATAAAAACTTTGGCTACAGACCCTAAGATCATCATCCGCCCCGCGGACAAAGGGGGAGCCACTGTGATAATGAACTATGAATACTACCGATCGGAGATCATGCACCAACTAAGTGACACCATGACTTATCTTCAGCTCCAAAGAAATCCGATTAAGGAATTCCAGAAAGAAATTGAAATCCTGGTGAAGGAGGGTGTGATGCAGGGATGGATAGATGAGAAAATAGGAGGTTTTTTAATGACTGAACACCCCAAATGCCCTATATTGTATACCCTGCCAAAGGTACACAAAAACCAACCCCACCCACCAGGGAGGCCTATTGTATCTGCCTGTGATTCAATCACATCACCGTTGTCTCAATTTGTGGACTTCTTTCTGCAGCCTTTTGTTAAAAACATGAGATCATATGTTAGAGATTCTATGGATCTCATAGACAAACAAGGATTTGAGGATGGAAGATAAGTGGATACTATCAACGGCTGACGTCAATAGCCTTTACACAGTCATACCACAAAAAGAGGGTATTAACATGGTAGCGAGAGCACTGAGCAGATACCCGTATGTGGGTCCACCAGCAACATTCTTGCTACAGATTCTTGAATTGAGCCTTAGGCTGAACTATTTTAGATTAGAGAATTCCTACTACTGCCAAATAAAGGGAACCGCCATGGGCTCGAATGTCGCCCCCTCATTCGCGAACCTATATATGGAATACTATGAAGAGGAAATTATCCAGGTGTTCCAGAAGAAGGAAATAGTCCTATACCAGCGGTATATAGATGATTTGTTCATTGTTTGGGGGGGCTCGAGTGAATCATTACAGAATTGGTTTCTTGAATTGAATGAACTGAAACATTGTATTCAATTCAAATTGTGCTATAGTGAAGAAAAAGTCGAATTCTTGGACTTATGTATATTTAGGGACGGCACTGGTGTAGGAACCACACTATACCAAAAACCAACAGACAGGAACTCTGTGTTACATGCACAAAGCTGTCATCCAACATCTCTACTTAGAGCTATTCCCCGAGGCCAAATGTCAAGAGTCAGTAGAAATAACAGCAATACTGAGACCATGAAGACACAGCTCCAGGACATGGCGATGAAATTCATGGCAAGGGGATACAAATGGCAATACTTGCTCGAATGCATCAGTGAACAGGATGATCCTAAGAATAAGATGGAGAGAGATGATACTAAACGTATGGTTTTAAAAGGAACCGAAATCTGAGGGACCAACTGGTGGTGACTGACCCTAAACATTGTTATGACAAAAAGACTTGGTTATCTCATAACATGAAGGGATGTTTTCGATGCATTGGGTGCACTACATGTCATGCCATGATCCCTGGAGCCACATTTCGCCATCCAGGCACGAATCTAAACTACAAAATTCAATATTACCTTACCTGCACTACACCATTTGTGGTCTATCTCATTAACTGCCCTTGTGGACTGTTCTATGTAGGGAAAACAGCTGATGATGTTCGCACCCGCATGGCCAACCATAGGTCAGCGATTAGAGCAGCAATTAAGAATCAAGGAAGCGACCAACCGGTGGCACACCATTTTGCCATTAGCGGACATAGTGTACAGGACTTAAGGTTCAAGATTATAGATCATGTGCCCATACCTCCAAGAGGAGGGGACAGACACTGTAAATTATTACAATTGGAATCCAAGTGGATGTTTAAACTGAATACTCTACGCCCGAGGGGATTAAATGTAACCCTGGACTGGCACTGTTTCCTGTGATTCTATCAGACCACCTATAAAGAAGATTTTGTTATGTGGATCCTTGTACCAGATGGACATGCTATGTGATTCCAGTATAGCAACTTGAGAGTCTATGGTCCATTTATATTTATTTTTTGGTGTTCTGTTCTTTGGGGTATACCCCCCTTTTTCTTTTCTTTTTCTCTTTTTCTTTTCTTCTTTACCTTCTTCTTTTTCTTTTCTTCTCTTTTTCCTCCTTTCTTTTTACTTTATTTTATTTTACTATTGTTATCATGATATTCATTATTATTTATTTCACTTTTATTACTATTATTATTTGTTTCATTTGTGTTAGTTATTTATTTTTTTATTTATTTTATTATTTTTTACTATCAGTACTTAGATTTTTATTTATGTTTATTTTTATTATTCTTATTTTGTATTATCCTTATTCTTTATTTTTGTTTTCTTTTTATGTTTTCCTATTTTATTTTATTTATTTCAGTTTTATTTTATATTACTCTAGTTTTGCTATTTTATATTATATATTATATTCCTTTGGGGTGTTCCTCGCAGTTTTTGACTATTGGTACCGTCACTGTTTGGATTCTGCATTGATTGAGTCATTTGCATGATATGTATTTGTCATTCTAGTATTTTGACCATCCCTATAGGTTATATATGGGTTAGCACAATATGGTAATTTCCCCCTAGTTTATTAGTTCTAAGTATGTGATTATGAGAATTTCATCTGTTATTAAGAGGAGATCACTGATCGCTAAACACGTTCAATATTGTTTATATTTTTATAGAGTCACGTGTAGGTCTATCATCTGTTTTGTTTGTGGACCATTAGATGTTTCTTTAGTTCTCTTTATTTCTCACTATGTGGTTGAAGCCAAGGCTCTTTGTCAGCAATTTTGATTGACTTAGTTCCGGGTATATGCTAGTTTGTTGTTTACTGTTGCTAGGGCAACCTATCACACTGAGAGGTAGGGCTTTTTCAGATTACGTCATTTCGATGTGCCGAAATGCGCGTGCCACCTTGACCCACGTGATCACTACTGTTTGGTATACCGTAATATAAGTTCAGCCCAGAACAGGTAGATCATTTCTTGTAACGTTTGTATATAACTATTCTGCTCTAATGATTTTTGGTAACGGTTTATACCGATGGGACTGATGGCAATTAGACACATATGCCCTTTACTTTTTAAAACTAAGTGAGGTTATGGGACTGATGTTGGCAATTATACACATATTGTTTTAAACTAAGTGATGTTATGGATCCTAAGTGATTAGGCACTATATTATTATAGTTATAACATTAGGCACTATATTAAGTATTATTAAACACTGTTTAATATATGTTCACTATAATTAAGTGTGCTAGGGGACACATTTGTGGTATACATGAATAATGTTTGAACTCTATGTAATTATTTTGTGAATATATTTAAGCACAGTATATTATGAGAATGTTTTTGTCACTTGCAGTATATATGTTATTACATATGCTTGTATAAAGCTCTGTTGATATGTAGCACAAGGCATTAATTAAGTAGTACTTGTTTATTGAGGATCACCATGGTAACTGTTTTGGCGCAATTTTTTCACTGGGGGAGGGGCTTGTTTTGTTTAAATTTTCAGTTGAATGCTTTTTGTGTTTGTTTGAGGAAGGGGAGTGTGTCCCCGAAACGTCACACTTGATTTATTAAAATATTTACTCAAAAGACCAGAGAGTGCCTTCCTTCATCGATATACTTACCTGCTGGCACCCTGGCATTCATTTTTTTTGGAAGTGAGAGTGCTCTTTGAACAGTGTGTGTATGTATGTGTGTGTGTATATATATATATATATATATATATATATATATATATATATATATATATATATATATATATATATACTTAATTACAAAACGAAAATTAGCAAGCTATGTCTTGACAGTATCCATACAATGATAAGGAGGTAAACTTTCCTAGTAAGATGAATTATATAGTCTTGTTGACATTGACTCAAGATATAGCATGGTTAATAATGGTGATGTAAACCTGTAAAACACTCAATGTCTATCACTTTCCTTTCAACCTAAAAGAAAACAAATAAATGGTTAATAACGGCAATGTAAACCTGTATAACACTCAATGCCTATCACTTTCCTTTCAACCTAAAAGAAAACAAATAAATTAGCAAGTAACTTAAAAAAACACTTAAATAACAAATTAAATCAGGCAAGTAATAACTAAACTAGCCAATGTGTTGGAGTCTTTTTCTTCTTAAACAGGAAGAGTCTACAGTTGTAATATTACTTTTGGGAATTCAGAACCTGGCCACCAGGAGGCAGCAAAGATACCCCAGCCAAAGGCTTAAATACCTCCCCCACTTCTCTCATCCCCCAGTCATTCTTTGCCTTTCATCACACGAGGTTGGCAGAGAAGTGTCAGAAAATTGAAGATAGTCTCTTATGGAGGGTAGTACTCTTCGAAATGGGACTGGAGTATTAAGTAATCCTGCCAGCCTCTCAGTGAGAGCATGGATGAAGATTAGAGTCCAGAGATGCAGGGAGAGTCTTTCTGCAAAACCATCCCGACTCATATTAACAGCTCCTTGGCATTTGGCGTTGCAGAGTTTCACTGCCTGCCTTTAATTACCTAAGGCCATGTCAGAGGCGAGGCTGCTATCTGTCACACTTGAAGGGCCGTGTTCCTGTTCCACGGCGCATATTACTGTAAGATTGTTTCATTTTATTTCGATATGTGAATGTAATGTTAACGAAAGAAGTCAGGGTCCCAGTGGGACTCCTTTATCTTAAGGAATCAAGGGTTAATATCTCCTGAGGGGGGTTATTGAACAGGGGGGACTTAAATCATGTTTGTTATGTGATTCTGCCTCCTAATGTGTAGTGATATTTGGGCTCATGGCTATTCGGAACATACAAGCCTTATCAGTTGGCGCAGTATCTTTAGATTTGCTCGCCCTTTTTGTGGCTTGCACGGTGCACCTTGTGACTGGGTGCGGTTACGTTGTATTCCACTTCCGTATTCTGTCTGAGTGCCGACAGAGTCTGCTCTTTGTCTGGTTCACAGGAGGTGGTGAGTGCCCCTTCCATTGGGGGTGTAAAGAAAGGGTGCCGTTTAGTGTTTGTCCATTTTTGCAATCTCAAAGTTATTGAGGATTCTGATTTTTTTTAGACACGGATATCTCCGATTCGGAGAATGCGTCTTGCGAAGAATATGAAATGGCCCGGGTTATCTATGCCCATCAGTTATGTTCCGATTGCCATTCTAGAGTACTCTCTAATCCCAAATCAGGGACCTTAGAGTGCGTTGAGCCATCCGCCCCCGGGGATTTCATGTCCTATGAGGCGCGTGTATCCCCAGAATATTCTTTTGCTACGCAAGCAGGTGTCCCTATGGCCGTTACTCCTCCGGAAGGCGGATTGTTTCCTCCAGAGGTTACGGCACGGTTTCGAATTGCCGTATCTATGGCGCTGGCTCATTTATATCTCCCAAGTGAAATATTTTTAAGGTACTGTCTGTGTGCTGTCAACCAGGGCCTGTAGGCATGAAATTGCCTGATTCAGTTTTGCCTTCCGGGGGAAGCGATGGCTTCAGGGGCCCGAACCTCGGGGCCAGGGTCGTCCTTTGATCCGGCGAGGGATAATTTTGCCTTCCGTTATAGGCTGGCACGTCTTCGTGTCCTAAGGCATGTTTTGGCAGTGCTGGTGGATTCCAGTCCTAGTGGACCAAGGGATCCTTGGCCTTCTGTGCCGCATGGCAACCTCTGGGTTAGATGTTTGGGGATGAAACCAATCTCCTTGACATCACCGTTTTTTCTTTCTTTCTTTATGTTCCGGTTCTGAGCTTGGGAGAATGGGGCCTCTGATCGGCTGGTAGTGTTAGCGTGCCCATTCTCCTTGGGCGTTCACCCGCGGGTGCTGCCTTAATTTTATTTTGATCCGGTTAGGATGTGGTTTTCTCCAACATAGGTGTGTCCGGTCCACGGCGTCATCCTTACTTGTGGGATATTCTCTTCCCCAACAGGAAATGGCAAAGAGCCCAGCAAAGCTGGTCACATGATCCCTCCTAAGCTCCGCCTTCCCCAGTCATTCTCTTTGCCGTTGCACAGGCAACATCTCC
>NC_069501.1:71288136-71464362 GCF_027579735.1 Bombina bombina | reverse complement strand
ATGGTTGATCAGATATGTAGGGCAGCGACTTGGTCTTCACTGCACACTTTTACCAAATTTTACAAGTTTGATACTTTTGCTTCTTCTGAGGCTATTTTTGGGAGAAAGGTTTTGCAAGCCGTGGTGCCTTCCATTTAGGTGACCTGATTTGCTCCCTCCCTTCATCCGTGTCCTAAAGCTTTGGTATTGGTTCCCACAAGTAAGGATGACGCCGTGGACCGGACACACCTATGTTGGAGAAAACAGAATTTATGTTTACCTGATAAATTTCTTTCTCCAACGGTGTGTCCGGTCCACGGCCCGCCCTGGTTTTTTTAATCAGGTCTGATATTTTATTTTCTTTAACTACAGTCACCACGGTACCATATGGTTTCTCCTATGCAAATATTCCTCCTTAACGTCGGTCGAATGACTGGGGTAGGCGGAGCCTAGGAGGGATCATGTGACCAGCTTTGCTGGGCTCTTTGCCATTTCCTGTTGGGGAAGAGAATATCCCACAAGTAAGGATGACGCCGTGGACCGGACACACCGTTGGAGAAAGAAATTTATCAGGTAAACATAAATTCTGTTTTTGCAAGCCGTGGTGCCTTCCATCTAGGTGACCTGATTTGCTCCCTCCCATCATCCGTGTCCTAAAGCTTTGGTATTGGTTCCCACAAGTAAGGATGACGCCGTGGACCGGACACACCTATGTTGGAGAAAACAGATTTTATGTTTACCTGATAAATTACTTTCTCCAACGGTGTGTCCGGTCCACGGCCCGCCCTGGTTTTTTAATCAGGTCTGATAATTTATTTTCTTTAACTACAGTCACCACGGTATCATATGGTTTCTCCTATGCAAATATTCCTCCTTAACGTCGGTCGAATGACTGGGGTAGGCGGAGCCTAGGAGGGATCATGTGACCAGCTTTGCTGGGCTCTTTGCCATTTCCTGTTGGGGAAGAGAATATCCCACAAGTAAGGATGACGCCGTGGACCGGACACACCGTTGGAGAAAGTAATTTATCAGGTAAACATAAATTCTGTTTTATCCATTTGCTTTCTACAATCTTGTCTATCGAAGTGTTAAGATTTGTTAGTGGTGCAGCTGATGATCTGCTATTAAGTATTGGGTATTTCTGTGTCAGCTTATCCCATATAAATAGTGTGTGCGGGATAGTTATAAAGTTTTTCCCTGTCTGGGGCCTGTGTGTTTTAGGCGTCCATAGTAGTTTAGCTATGTCATCCACCTCAACAATGTCAGCTTCTAAATGAACCCATTGTATGTCACTAGTGATATGGTGCCATAATGCAGTTTGTGCCATTCTTGCTTCGATCGAGTATTTTGTTTTTTTGGCAACATCAATGGGAGTTTAATTCATCAATTTCTTTCAATTTTATTTTAAGCAAAGTTATTGCCTTTATAAATAGTTATCGGCGCTTTATAAATTTAACCAGTTTTTTGTTTGTTAGGTGGCCAGCAACAAAGTTGCAGGACAACCTATTGTTATTGTTCGGATTATTATTATTCTTTTTATTCTGCCAAGCTTTGTATTCAATTGCCCATAATTGCTTAACTGTTTTTGCAAAGCTCTTAAAATCAGGTATGCTGGTACAGCCTATTGCTGTGCTACATCTCATGCAAAATTGAACTCATAGGTCACATGCTCTGGCAGCCATATTGCTTTTTGCGCCAAATTTCGACAAACGCTTAAAAATCTGCTTATGTTACAACTTTGAAACTCGCTGTGCTTAGTGCTACTATGACCTAAAATTGCTATTGCTCAAGAGAAGTGCCTTGGTCACATGATGTGGAAGCCATCTTGCATTTTGCGAAAATATTCAAACATCTTCTTCTCTTAAACCGCTTAGTGCAATGACGCACAATTTTGCACATATGCTCCTTGCAAGGTCCTCTACCAAGTTTGTTCAAACTGCGATTTTTCCATAATCAACATGGCTGCTGTGAGACATTAACCTTTTTATCGCCATTTAATTGCGTAATTTTGCACTTTATACATTAGTTTTACATTATTTAACAATATTACAGTGTAATAGACACATGATTACACAGTCATAACCCTTAAAGACAATATTGCAGTTAAAATTTGCATTGCGCAATCGCCTTCGTGAAATAAAACATTTGCAAATTTTCATGAAACTTCTGCAAATTGTAGAGGTCTATAGTTAGTATTAGTATGTGCAATTTGAAAGCCATACATTGCATAGCTTGGTGGCCATTTTGTTTTCCGTATGCACCATTTTTAAAAACTATAAAAATCTTCTTCTCCAAAACCGCTTATGGGACAGACTTGAAATTTTGTTTATAGAGTTATCTTATGACTAACATTCAGATTTGTTCAAGAGAAGTTGATACGTCATGTGGTTTGGCAGCCATTTTGAATTGTTCAAAATTGCTCAACGATATATTTAAATTAATAATAAAACAAAAACCGTTTTACAATAATGCTTTATTTTTGCCATGTTTATTGACATCTATAGTGAGCACTATTGTGCGTAATATGGAGGCTGTATAGCTTACGATCGGGCAACTATCTTGGTTTACGCGAACATTTCGAAAGTCTATTTTCTCTGCAACCACTTATGTAAGAACTGTGAAATTTGCTGTAGTGTCTTATATTGTGACCTAGATTCATAATTGCTCATTAGGAGAGAATCAGTCACATGATGCGGCAGCAATATCGGTTTTATGTTTATCGTAATTATTTGTAATTCAATACTTCCTCTTTTGAGTCAATTGCTCACAAAACACAAATTACTTATGCTAAACTCTTGAAATCAGGTATGCTGGTACAGCCTATTGCAATGCTACATCTCATGCAATATTGAACTCATAGGTCATAAGGTTATGCAGCCATATTGTATTTTGTGACAAATTTCGAGAACTGCTTAATAATCTTTAGCTCTGGAACTGCTTATGTTGCAACTTTGAAACTTGCTGTGCTTAGTGCTGCTATGACCTAGATTTGCCATTGCTCAACAGAAGGGACTTGGTCACATGATGTAGCAACCATGTTGCATTTTGCGAAAATCTTTAAAAATCTTCTTCTCTTAAACCGCTTGGTGCAATACAGCGCAATTTTGCACGTATGCTCCTTACAAGGTCCTCTACCAAGATTGTTAAAATTGCGATTTTTCCGTAATCAACATGGCTGCTGTGAGACATTAACCTTTTTATCGCCATTTAATTGCGTAATTTTGCAATTTATACATTAGTTTTACAATATTTAACAATATTACAGTGTAATAGACACATGATTACACATAGTCATAACCCTTAGAGACAATATTGCAGTTAAAATTCGCATTGCGCAGTCGCATTCGTGAAATAAAATATTTGCAAATTTTCATGAAACTTCTGCAAATTGTAGAAGTCTATAGTGAGCATTAGTATGTGCAATTTGAAAGCCATACATTTCATAGCTTGGCGGCCATTTTGTTTTGTATGCTTTTCCGAAACCGCTTATGGGACAGACTTGAAATTTTGTTTATAGAGTTATCTTATGACTAACATTCAGATTTGTTCAAGAGAAGTTGATACGTCATGTGGTTTGGCAGCCATTTTGAATTGTTCAAAATTGCTTAACGATATATTTAAATTAATAATAAAACAAAAACCGTTTTACAAAAATGATTTATTTTTGCCATGTTTGACATCTATAGTGAGCACTATTGTGCATAATATAGAGGCTGTATATCTTACGATCGGGCAGCCATCTTGGTTTACGCGAAAATTTCAAAAGTCTATTTTCTCTGCTACCGCTTATGTAAGAACTGTGAAATTTGCTGTACAGTCTTATATTGTGACCTAGAGTCACAGTTGTTCATCTTGAAGGAATTAGTCACAAGCTGTGGCAGCCATATTGGTTTACACGAAAATTTTGAAACTGTTTTCTTTCCAACCGCTTATGTTAAAGCTGTGAAATTTGCTGTATGACCATATATTGTCACCTAGACTTACATTTGTTCATGTTGAAAGTGTAGGTCATATGGTGTGGCAGCCATTTTAAAAAACGCAAACATTTCGAAAATGTGTTTTTTTTCCAAATGCTTATGTTAGAACTGTAAACAGTTGTTGTATAGCTTTATTTTGTGACATAACTACTTATATGGCATTGCAAAAATGATGCGCTGGCCACCTCTATTGCTGCTTGCAGCTATATTTTGTTTTTTATTCTTTATCACGTTTTTATTTTCTCCAATTGAAAATCTGGCCATTAGGCGGCCGTCATCCACCTCCTTGGATGACCCGATTTTCAAATGGACAAGCTAAAAACGTCATTGAGACTATAAAAAAAAAAAAAAAGCCAGTCGAATTTGTAAAGCGGCGATAGAAATTAAACTATCAAATCGAAAGGTTGTGTCATTATCAATGAGAAATATCACTTGTTGAGCTGAAAGAAGAACTTGTTCCTTAGTTATTTTCCCCTACCAGTACATTCATTTATGCTAGGAATATTTCAGCTTTGGACAGTCCCATAGCAAGTGTTATCCAGTCTGGAGTGTTAAGACTACATTTTGCACATATATCTTGTGCCCCAAGCACCCATTTGGATCTAAGTTTGGGTGTAGTGTAGACTTGCTGCAAGATTTTGAAATGGGATTCTCGTAGAGTTGCTGAAAGCATACGTTTTTCGTACTTTTTCAAAAACTATGTACAATCCATTTTTCATCAGCAGTTCAAATGGAGCCATTTAGTTAGGTTTTTTTTGCATAGTAGGTTGTTCAAAGTGCTTAATGATGAGTTCATATGTGTGAGCAATTTTATAAGAGCCTTGTTTGGCTAGTGTACAGAGCTTGTCTTTATTGGTGGTCTGTTTAGTAAGCATGCCATCCGATATAAGCTTAGAGATGTATTGTCTGCATTGGAGGTAGGCAAATGTGTGAGTGTTGTGGATGTTATAAAGTATTTTCAGTTCTTGAAAAAGGAGCATTGTTAAAGTAAGTGGATCCAAGAGCTGGTGGATCCTAGTAATCTTTTTTCTGTTGCCATACTTTGAAAGCTTCTGTAGTGTAGCCAGGTATAAAAGATAAGTTGCCCTGGAGTGGTAGCAATTTACTTGCAGTAGCTTGTATTCCCTATTACTTGCAAACCTTATTCAAGGCTCAAGGGTTTCTATAGAGCAGTGCTTTCCAAACTGTGTGTCGTGACACGTTAGTGTGTCGGCGGCAGTGTGTAGGTGTGTCCTTGCTTCATCACTAATTTCTTTAAATTTGTTTGTTTGTTTTTTAATTTTGGTTTCCGACTTTCTGCCTGCCTGCTACGCATATCACGTAGTTGATATGTGATTGATACCTAGTGAGTCACAGATCATCTTAACCTATTGGCACAGCTCAGTGGGAACTGAAACTATTCCCATTGGCGGCTTTGGCGGCACCTTGGCTCCTGACTGCACATGTAGTCTCCTCAATCGGCTCATGACTGCATGTGTAGTCAGTGAGTGGGACAGCAGTGTGTTTGCAGCCCGGGCAGTAGTCAGTTGGACTCGCAGAGTTCTGAGGGCAGAAGCTTAAACGCTGAGCTGAAGTCAGAAGTCAAAGTGTTGTGTTTTTTTGCAGCTAGCTGTCAGTAGTGCATTGCTGCTCCTGCTCTTGATATTTGGATAGGAACTAGAAGCTTAAAAATGCTTGATGATAAAATGCGAGTGTCTTTATCTAATATTCCACCAAATATTCAGAAACTGTGTTCATCCCAATCAACCTCATACATCCCATCAAAATAGTAAGTAGCTATTGGTGTTATTAAACTTTTTTTTAATTCTTGCACATACATACTGTTACTTGTAAATATATTTTGTTATTATATAATTTATGTATGTGTCTGTATCTCTTAAAACAAGTTAGTTTAACCTCCTGTTTGCTAATATAACTGAATTACTGTGTTGCAAAATGATGTAGGTCTAATAAGTGTGTCACCAGCATGAAAAGTTTGGAAAGCTCTGCTATAGAGGATATTATTTTGAATGCAAGGGGCAGAGAATTAAGCTGGGCACGAGGCAGGTATGCCAAGTGAATAGGATGCAGAAGATAGGATTTGAGGGCGGGCACAGTGAAATGGTCAGAATGGACCAACCAATCCAAAACTAGCTTGATCAATGTGGACCAATTATACCATAGGCTATTGGGAAGGCTTTATCCCCCGTAGTTAAGTGGCATCACTAAACAAGATCTCCCCCCCCCCCCCTCCAAAATGAACTTTCCAAGGGAGGATTGCAAATGCTTTATATCTCATCCGGTCATGAGTAAAGGAAGCGTATGTAATGGGTAGAGTAATTTGGTAAGGCTACCATTTTGAACAAGTGCTTTCTGCCAGTGAGCGACACAGGCAGCTTCGCCCAACCCTGTAGTAGGGAGTTTAAATGTGTGACTTAAAGTTAAGACTATTTAGTTTGTTAGGGTCCACATGCATGTGTAAGCCCAGATATTTAAAGGATCTGTCTGTTACCCTAAGTTGTAGTGTACTGTGAAAGACATTGTGACGTCTCATGACTGCTTTTGAGGTGTGCCAGTAAAGGTCTGTATTGTCTCTGTGCTGAATGTTGTCTGATTCAAATTGTTTCCAGGAGGCTTAAGATGTATATTATTGTAAAGATATAGGGGAAATCGCCATGTTCTGTCTGGGGGGCCTTTGAGGTAAGGGCTGATATATCAAACTTATTGGGGCATGATCTGAGATTGTGATCTGTCTTATTGATGCAAGTCGTATATGTGGGATTAGGGTAGGTGATGTCAGGAAGTAGTCAATTGATAAAGTGTTGTGGGATTTGGATATACATATCTGGGTTTCTCTTGTTAAGTGTATTCAGTCCACGGGTCATCCATTACTTATGGGATATATTCCTTTCCCAACAGGAAGTTGCAAGAGGATCACCCAAGCAGAGCTGCTATATAGCTCCTCCCCTCACATGTCATATCCAGTCATTCTCTTGCAACTCAACTAGATAGGACGTTGTGAGAGGTCTGTGGTGTTTTTATACTTAGTTTATTTCTTCAATCAAAAGTTTGTTATTTTAAATGGCACCGGAGTGTGCTGTTTGTTCTCAGGCAGTATTTGGAAGAAGAATCTGCCTGCGTTTTCTATGATCTTAGCAGAAGTAACTAAGATCCACTGGCTGTTCTCGCACATTCTGAGGATTGGGGTAACTTTCAGAAAGGGAATAGCGTGTGGGGAATCCCGCAAACAAGGTATGTGCAGTAAATTATTTTTCTAAGGAATGGAATTGACTAAGAAAATACTGCTGATACCGATGTAATGTAAGTAAAGCCTTTTAATACAGTGAAAGCGACTGTTAACAGGCTGATTTAAATATATACCGTAAAGTAATTTTCTAAGGAATGGAATTGACTGAGAAAATGCTATGAATACTGAAGTGATGTTATAAGCCTTAAATGCAGGAGGAGGACTGGTATCAGGCTTATCAATAGAGATTCATACTCCTTAACAAAAGGATGTTTAAAACGATTTTACTGGCATGTTTAATCTTTTTGTGAGGTACATTGGTGATAAAGCTTATTGGGGCATAAATTTTTTCCACATGGCTGACCGGTTTCTCTGCATAGAAACAGTTAACTGAAACTCCCTATGTTGTAATATTGAGTAGGAGGGGCCTATTTTAGCGCTTTTTTGACGCAGTAAAAATTTGGGTTTTATGCCTTACACACATCAACAAGGCTCAAAGTTTCCTTATACGTAGTAATCAGCTGGGTCTCTCTTTTGTATCTGGCAACTTCTATAGGTGATTAGGGTAGAGCCTGAGCCAGGTTAAAATCCCCTCCCATAATTATAGGTAATTTGTCAAGCGTGGCTAGTTTGTCTAACAATGATGTTCAAAAGGGTGGGCAAAACTGATTGGGGCCATAAACATTAGAGATAATATATGTAAAAGTAGCAACATGCATAAGCGCAAAAATATATCTGCCCTTCCTATATCTGTGGGAGAAAGAGACTCAGAGACCCTTTTTTACCAAGATGGCTATCCCCTGTTTTCTACCCTCAGTTGGTGTATATAATATATGGCCCACCCAACGAACTCTTAACTTTTTATGTTGCTCTGCAGTCAATCTGGTCTCTTGGAGTAATGCACCATCTGCCCTCAGAAAGTTAAGGTGTTGCAAAATCATGCCCCTTTTGGCTGGAGAAGAAATCCCTCCCACATACCATGAAATTATGTTGTAACTAGCAGCTATAGCAATGGAGTGGGTTTGTAGTGATCAGTTTCCCAAGCTAAAGGTGGACAAGAGGTAGGGATATAGTGTGAGGTGTACCATTTGACTCACTGTGATAGTAAACCAGAGGGTGTTTCCCTGAGCAAGTGCGGTCTGTTACAGGTGGGGATGTGGGCACTCCAGGAGACATCTAGGCTGAGAAGGGAAAATATAATTAAAGTGAATAGGCAGCAATAAAGAAAGTGAATCAAGAGAAACAAAAAAACATCAATTTCTTTCATGTAATTAGCAAGAGTCCATGAGCTAGTGACATATGGGATATACATTCCTACCAGGAGGGGCAAAGTTTCCCAAACCTTAAAATGCCTATAAATACACCCCTCACCACACCCACAATTCAGTTTTACAAACTTTGCCTCCCGTGGAGGTGGTGAAGTAAGTTTGTGCTTAAGATTCTTCGTTGATATGCGCTTCGCAACAGGTTGAAGCCCGGTTTTCCTCTCGAAGTGCAGCGAATGTCAGAGAGACGTGAAGAGAGTATTGCCTATTTGAATACAATGGTCTACCTTTAGGGGATCTATTTCATAGGTTCTCTGTTATCGGTCATAGAGATTTCTTCTCCTACCTCTCTTTTCAGATCGACGTTATACTCTTATATACCATTACCTCTACTGATTCTCGTTTCAGTACTGGTTTGGCTATCTGCTATATGTAGAGGAGTGTCCTGGGGTAAGTAAATCTTATTTCTCCAACATAGGTGTGTCCGGTCCACGGCGTCATCCTTACTTGTGGGATATTCTCTTCCCCAACAGGAAATGGCAAAGAGCCCAGCAAAGCTGGTCACATGATCCCTCCTAGGCTCCGCCTACCCCAGTCATTCTCTTTGCCGTTGTACAGGCAACATCTCCACGGAGATGGCTTAGAGTTTTTTAGTGTTTAACTGTAGTTTTTCATTATTCAATCAAGAGTTTGTTATTTTCAAATAGTGCTGGTACGTACTATTTACTCAGAAACAGAAAAGAGATGAAGAATTCTGTTTGTATGAGGAAAATGATTTTAGCAACCGTAACTAAAATCCATGGCTGTTCCACACAGGACTGTTGAGAGCAATTAACTTCAGTTGGGGGAACAGTTTGCAGTCCCTTGCTGCTTGAGGTATGACACATTCTAACAAGACGATGTAATGCTGGAAGCTGTCATTTTCCCTATGGGATCCGGTAAGCCATGTTTATTACGATTGTAAATAAGGGCTTCACAAGGGCTTATTTAAACTGTAGACTTTTTCTGGGCTAAATCGATTGATTATTAACACATATTTAGCCTTGAGGAATCATTTTATCTGGGTATTTTGATATAATAATATCGGCAGGCACTGTTTTAGACACCTTATTCTTTAGGGGCTTTCCCAAAGCATAGGCAGAGTCTCATTTTCGCGCCGGTGTTGCGCACTTGTTTTTGAGAGGCATGGCATGCAGTCGCATGTGAGAGGAGCTCTGATACTTATAAAAGACTTCTGAAGGCGTCATTTGGTATCGTATTCCCCTTTGGGTTTGGTTGGGTCTCAGCAAAGCAGATACCAGGGACTGTAAAGGGGTTTAAAGCTTAAAACGGCTCCGGTTCCGTTATTTTAAGGGTTAAAGCTTCCAAAATTGGTGTGCAATATTTTCAAGGGCCCCTAGTACATCTAGCGCGCCAATACTCCTTACTATGCAACAATTAACGGCTGTAATGGATAATTCTGTCAAAAACATTTTAGCCAAAATGAACCCTTGTCAGCGTAAGCGTGGCTGCTCTGTTTTAGTTACTGAAGAGCATGACGACGCTGATATTAATGTCTCTGAAGGGCCCCTAACCCAATCTGAGGGGGCCAGGGAGGTTTTGTCTGAGGGAGAAATTACTGATTTAGGGAACATTTCTCAGCAGGCTGAATCTGATGTGATTACATTTAAATTTAAATTGGAACATCTCCGCATTTTGCTTAAGGAGGTATTATCCACTCTGGATGATTGTGAAAATTTAGTCATCCCAGAGAAACTATGTAAAATGGACAAGTTCCTAGAGGTGCCGGGGCTCCCAGAAGCTTTTCCTATACCCAAGCGGGTGGCGGACATTGTTAATAAAGAATGGGAAAGGCCCGGTATTCCTTTCGTCCCTCCCCCCATATTTAAAAAATTGTTTCCTATGGTCGACCCCAGAAAGGACTTATGGCAGTCAGTCCCCAAGGTCGAGGGAGCGGTTTCTACTTTAAACAAACGCACCACTATTCCCATAGAGGATAGTTGTGCTTTCAAAGATCCTATGGATAAAAAATTAGAAGGTTTGCTTAAAAAGATGTTTGTTCAGCAGGGTTACCTTCTACAACCCATTTCATGCATTGTCCCTGTCACTACTGCCGCATATTTCTGGTTTGATGAACTGCTTAAGGTGCTCGATAGTGACTCTCCTCCTTATGAGGAGATTATGGACAGAATCAATGCTCTCAAATTGGCTAATTCTTTCACTCTAGACGCCTCTTTGCAATTGGCTAAGTTAGCGGCTAAGAACTCTGGGTTTGCTATTGTGGCGCGCAGAGCGCTTTGGTTGAAATCTTGGTCGGCTGATGCGTCTTCCAAGAACAAGCTACTAAACATTCCTTTCAAGGGGAAAACGTTGTTTGGTCCTGACTTGAAGGAGATTATCTCTGATATCACTGGGGGTAAGGGCCACGCCCTTCCTCAGGATCGGCCTTTCAAGGCAAAAAATAGACCTAATTTTCGTCCCTTTCGTAAAAACGGACCAGCCCAAGGTGCTACGTCCTCTAAGCAAGAGGGTAATACTTCTCAGGCCAAGCCAGCTTGGAGACCAATGCAAGGCTGGAACAAGGGAAAGCAGGCCAAGAAACCTGCCACTGCTACCAAGACAGCATGAAATATTGGCCCCCGATCCGGGACCGGATCTGGTGGGGGGCAGACTCTCTCTCTTCGCTCAGGCTTGGGCAAGAGATGTTCTGGATCCTTGGGCGCTAGAAATAGTCTCCCAGGGTTATCTTCTGGAATTCAAGGGACTTCCCCCAAGGGGGAGGTTCCACAGGTCGCAGTTGTCTTCAGACCACATAAAAAGACAGGCGTTCTTACATTGTGTAGAAGACCTGTTAAAAATGGGAGTGATTCATCCTGTTCCATTAAGAGAACAAGGGATGGGGTTCTACTCCAATCTGTTCATAGTTCCCAAAAAAGAGGGAACGTTCAGACCAATCCTAGATCTCAAGATCTTAAACAAATTTCTCAAGGTCCCATCGTTCAAGATGGAAACCATTCGAACTATCCTTCCTTCCATCCAGGAAGGTCAATTCATGACCACGGTGGATTTAAAGGATGCGTATCTACATATTCCTATCCACAAGGAACATCATCGGTTCCTAAGGTTTGCATTCCTGGACAAACATTACCAGTTCGTGGCGCTTCCTTTCGGATTAGCCACTGCTCCAAGGATTTTCACAAAGGTACTAGGGTCCCTTCTAGCGGTGCTAAGACCAAGGGGCATTGCAGTAGTACCTTACCTGGACGACATTCTGATTCAAGCGTCGTCCCTTCCTCAAGCAAAGGCTCACACGGACATTGTCCTGGCCTTTCTCAGATCTCACGGCTGGAAAGTGAACGTGGAAAAGAGTTCTCTATCCCCGTCAACAAGGGTTCCCTTCTTGGGAACAATTATAGACTCCTTAGAAATGAGGATTTTTCTAACAGAGGCCAGAAAAACAAAGCTTCTGGACTCTTGTCGGATACTTCATTCCGTTCCTCTTCCTTCCATAGCTCAGTGCATGGAAGTGATCGGGTTGATGGTGGCGGCGATGGACATAGTTCCTTTTGCGCGCATTCATCTAAGACCATTACAACTGTGCATGCTCAGTCAGTGGAATGGGGACTATACAGACTTGTCTCCGAAGATACAAGTAAATCAGAGAACCAGAGACTCACTCCGTTGGTGGCTGTCCCTGGACAATCTGTCTCAAGGGATGATGTTCCACAGACCAGAGTGGGTCATTGTCACGACCGACGCCAGTCTGATAGGCTGGGGCGCGGTCTGGGGATCCCTGAAAGCTCAGGGTCTTTGGTCTCGGGAAGAATCTCTTCTACCGATAAATATTCTGGAACTGAGAGCGATATTCAATGCTCTCCAGGCCTGGCCCCAGCTTGCGAGGACCAGGTTCATACGGTTTCAATCAGACAACATGACGACTGTTGCGTACATCAACCATCAGGGGGGAACAAGGAGTTCCCTAGCGATGGAAGAAGTAACCAAAATTATTCTTTGGGCGGAGTCTCACTCCTGCCACCTGTCTGCTATCCACATCCCAGGAGTGGAAAATTGGGAAGCGGATTTTCTGAGTCGGCAGACATTGCATCCGGGGGAGTGGGAACTCCATCCGGAAATCTTTGCCCAAGTCACTCACCTGTGGGGCATTCCAGACATGGATCTGATGGCCTCTCGTCAGAACTTCAAAGTTCCTTGCTACGGGGCCAGATCCAGGGATCCCAAGGCGGCTCTAGTGGATGCACTAGTAGCACCTTGGACCTTCAAACTAGCTTATGTGTTCCCGCCATTTCCTCTCATCCCCAGGCTGATAGCCAGGATCAAGCAGGAGAGGGCGTCGGTGATCTTGATAGCTCCTGCGTGGCCACGCAGGACTTGGTATGCAGATCTGGTGAATATGTCATCGGCTCCACCTTGGAAGCTACCTTTGAGACGAGACCTTCTTGTTCAGGGTCCGTTCGAACATCCGAATCTGGTTTCACTCCAGCTGACTGCTTGGAGATTGAACGCTTGATTTTATCGAAGCGAGGATTCTCAGATTCTGTTATCGATACTCTTGTTCAGGCCAGAAAGCCTGTGACTAGAAAGATTTACCACAAAATTTGGAAAAAATATATCTGTTGGTGTGAATCTAAAGGATTCCCTTGGGACAAGGTTAAGATTCCTAGGATTCTATCCTTCCTTCAAGAAGGATTGGAAAAAGGATTATCTGCAAGTTCCCTGAAGGGACAGATTTCTGCCTTGTCGGTATTACTTCACAAAAAGCTGGCAGCTGTGCCAGATGTTCAAGCCTTTGTTCAGGCTCTGGTTAGAATCAAGCCTGTTTACAAACCTTTGACTCCTCCTTGGAGTCTCAATTTAGTTCTTTCAGTTCTTCAGGGGGTTCCGTTTGAACCCTTACATTCCGTTGATATTAAGTTATTATCTTGGAAAGTTTTGTTTTTAGTTGCGATTTCTTCTGCTAGAAGAGTCTCAGAATTATCTGCTCTGCAGTGTTCTCCTCCTTATCTGGTGTTCCATGCAGATAAGGTGGTTTTACGTACTAAACCTGGTTTTCTTCCAAAAGTTGTTTCTAACAAAAACATTAACCAGGAGATTATCGTACCTTCTCTGTGTCCAAAACCAGTTTCAAAGAAGGAACGTTTGTTGCACAATTTGGATGTTGTTCGCGCTCTAAAATTCTATTTAGATGCTACAAAGGATTTTAGACAAACATCTTCCTTGTTTGTTGTTTATTCAGGTAAAAGGAGAGGTCAAAAAGCAACTTCTACATCTCTCTCTTTTTGGATTAAAAGCATTATCAGATTGGCTTACGAGACTGCCGGACGGCAGCCTCCCGAAAGAATCACAGCTCATTCCACTAGGGCTGTGGCTTCCACATGGGCCTTCAAGAACGAGGCTTCTGTTGATCAGATATGTAGGGCAGCGACTTGGTCTTCACTGCACACTTTTACCAAATTTTACAAGTTTGATACTTTTGCTTCTTCTGAGGCTATTTTTGGGAGAAAGGTTTTGCAAGCCGTGGTGCCTTCCATTTAGGTGACCTGATTTGCTCCCTCCCTTCATCCGTGTCCTAAAGCTTTGGTATTGGTTCCCACAAGTAAGGATGACGCCGTGGACCGGACACACCTATGTTGGAGAAAACAGAATTTATGTTTACCTGATAAATTTCTTTCTCCAACGGTGTGTCCGGTCCACGGCCCGCCCTGGTTTTTTTAATCAGGTCTGATATTTTATTTTCTTTAACTACAGTCACCACGGTACCATATGGTTTCTCCTATGCAAATATTCCTCCTTAACGTCGGTCGAATGACTGGGGTAGGCGGAGCCTAGGAGGGATCATGTGACCAGCTTTGCTGGGCTCTTTGCCATTTCCTGTTGGGGAAGAGAATATCCCACAAGTAAGGATGACGCCGTGGACCGGACACACCGTTGGAGAAAGAAATTTATCAGGTAAACATAAATTCTGTTTTCTCCAACATAGGTGTGTCCGGTCCACGGCGTCATCCTTACTTGTGGGATATTCTCCTCCCCAACAGGAAATGGCAAAGAGCCCAGCAAAGCTGGCCATATAGTCCCTCCTAGGCTCCGCCTACCCCAGTCATTCTCTTTGCCGTTGCACAGGCAACATCTCCACGGAGATGGCTTAGAGTTTTTTGGTGTTTAAATGTAGTTTTTGTTCTTCAATCAAGAGTTTGTTATTTTAAAATAGTGCTGGTATGTACTATTTATTCTGAAACAGAAAAGAGATGAAGATTTCTGTTTGTAAGAGGAAGATGATTTTAGCAACCGTTTCTAAAATCGATGGCTGTTTCCACACAGGGCTGTTGAGATGGAGTAACTTCAGTTGGGGGAAACAGTGGGCAGACTTTGCTGCTTGAGGTATGACACATTTCTAACAAGACTTGGTAATGCTGGAAGCTGTAATTTTCCCTATGGGAACCGGTAAGCCATTTTCTTAGTTTAAGTAAAAGAATAAAGGGCTTCATTAGGGCTTAAAAAACTGGTAGACATTTTTCTGGGCTAAAACGATTACTTTACTAAGTATATTTGGCAGATTATTACTATTAATAGTTGTTAAATCTTGGGGATTGTTTTAATAACGCCAGGCACTGTATTGGACACCTTTTTCACTGGGGGCCTTTTCTAGTCATAGACAGAGCCTCATTTTCGCGCCACTAATGCGCAGTTGTTTTTGGAAAGCATGGCATGCAGATGCATGTGTGAGGAGCTAAGAACCACTGAAAAAGCTTATAGAAGCATCATTTGGTATCGTATTCCCCTCTGGGCTTGGTTGGGTCTCAGCAAAGCAGATACCTGGGACTGTATAGGGGTTAAATGTAAAAACGGCTCCGGTTCCGTTATTTTAAGGGTTAAAGCTTTCAAATTTGGTGTGCAATACTTTTAAGGCTTTAAGTTACTGTGGTAAAATTTTGGTGAATTTTGAACAATTCCTTCATACTTTTTCACATATTCAGTAATAAAGTGTGTTCAGTTTAAAATTTAAAGGGACAGTAACGGTTTTATTGTAAAACGTTTTTTGTGCTTTGTTGACAAGTTTAAGCCTGTTTAACATGTCTGAACCATCAGATAACGATGTTCTATATGTATGAAAGTCAATGTGTCTCCCCATTTACATATATGTGATATAATTGTGTCATAATGTCCAAACAAAGTAGGGATAATAATGCCATAGATATGATATTGCCCAAAATGATTCCTCAAATGAGGGGAGTAAGCATGGTACTGCATCATCCCCTTCTGTGTCTACACCAGTTTTGCACACACAAGAGGCCCCTAGTACATCTAGTGCGCCAATACTTATTACCATACAACAATTAATGGCTGTAATGGATAATTATATTGCATGCATTTTTTCCAAAATGCCTACTTATCAGAGAAAGCGTGATTGCTCTGTTTTAAACACTGAAGAGCAAGAGGACGCTGATGATATCTGTTCTGACATACCCTCACACCAATCTGAAGGGGCCAGGAGGGAGGTTTTGTCTGAGGGAGAAATTTCAGAGTCAGGAAAAATTTCTCAACAAGCAGAACCTGATATTGTAACTTTTAAATTTAAACATCTCCACGCACTACTTAAGGAGGTATTATTATTATTATTTCCTATAATCGACCCCAGAAAGGACTTATGGCATACAGTCCCCAAGGTCGAGGGGGCGGTTTCTACTCTAAACAAACGCACTTCTATTCCTATAGAAGATAGTTGTGCCTTCAAGATCCTATGGATTAGAGGTTAGAGGGTTTGCTTAAAAAGATGTTTGTTCAGCAAGGTTACCTTCTACAACCAATTTCATGCATTGTTCCTGTCACTACAGCTGCGTGTTTCTGGTTCGAAGAACTAGAAAAGTCGCTCAATAAAGAATCTTCGTACGAGGAGGTTTTGGACAGAGTTCAAGCACTCAAATTGGCTAACTCTTTTATTTTAGATGCCACTTTGCAATTAGCTAGATTAGCGGCGAATAATTCAGGGTTTGCTATCGTGGCGCGCAGAGCGCTTTTGCTAAAGTCTTGGTCAGCGGATGTGTTCTCCAGACCAAATTGCTTAACATCCCTTTCAAGGGTAAAACACTGTTTGGCCCTGACTTGAAAGAGATTATTTCAGACATCACTGGGGGAAAGGGCCACGCCCTTCCTCTGGATAGGTCTTTTAAGGCTAAAAATAAGCCAAATTCTCGTCCCTTTCGCAGAAACGGACCAGCCACAAATTCTACACCCTCTGAGCAAGAGGGTAATATTTCTCAAACCAAGCCAGCCTGGAGACCGATGCAAGGCTGGAACAAGGGTAGCAGGCCAAGAAACCTGCCACTGCTACCAAAACAGCATGAAGTGTTGGCCCCCGGTCTGGGACAAGATCTGGTGGGGGGCAGACTTTCTCTCTTTGCTCAGGCTTGGGCAAGAGATGTTCAGGATCCTTGGGCGCTAGAAATAGTTTCTCAAGGTTATCTCCTGGAATTCAGGGAACTACCCCCAAGGGGAAGGTTCCACAGGTCTCAATTGTCTTGAACCAAATAAAAAGACAGGCATTCTTACACTATGTAGAAGACCTGTTAAGCATGGGAGTGATTCATCCTGTTCCATTAGGAGAACAAGGGATGGGTTTTTACTCCAACCTGTTCATAATTCCCAAAAAAAGAGGGAACATTCAGACCAATTTTAGATCTCAAGATTCTAAACAAGTTTCTAAGGGTTTCATCGTTCAAAATGGAAACCATTCGAACGATCCTTCCTACCATCCAGGAAGGTCAATTCCTGACCACGGTGGAGTTAAAGGATGCGTATCTACATATTCCTATCCACAAGGAACATTTTCGGTTCGTAAAGTTCGTCTTTCTGGACAAGCATTACCAGTTTGTGGCACTTCCATTCGGATTAGCCACTGCTCCAAGATTTTCACAAAGGTACTAGGGTCCCTTCTAGCGGTGCTAAGACCAAGGGGCATTGCAGTAGTACTTTACTTGGACGACATCCTGATTCAAGTGTCGTCCCTGTCAAAAGCAAGGGCTCATACGGACATTGTCCTAGCCTTTCTCAGATCTCACAGGTGGATAGTGAACATAGAAAAAAGTGCTCTGTCCCCGTCAACAAGAGTTCTCTTCTTGGGAACAATAATAGTTTCCTTAGAAATGAAGATTTTCTGACAGAGGCCAGAAAATCAAAACCTCTAAGCTCTTGTCAGGTACTTCATTCTGTTCTTCTTCCTTCCATAGTGCAGTGCATGGAAGTAATAGGTTTGATGGTTGCGGCAATGGACATAGTTCCTTTTGCACGAATTCATCTAAGACCATTACACCTGTGCATGCTCAGACAGTGGAATGGGGATTATACAGACTTGTCTCCGACGATACAAGTAGATAAAATAACCAGAGATTCACTCTGTTGGTGGCTGACCCTGGACAACCTGTCACAGGGAATGAGCTTCCGCAGACCAGAGTAGGTCATTGTCACGACCGACGCCAGTCTGGTGGGCTGGGGCGCGGTCTGGGAACCCCTGAAAGCTCAGGGTCTATGGTCTCGGGAAGACTCTCTTCTCCCGATAAACATAATGGAACTGAGAACGATATTCAATGCTCTCAAGGCTTGGCCTCGACTAGCAAAGGCCAAATTCATAAGGTTTCAATCAGACAACATGACGACTGTTACATATATCAACCATCAGGGGGAAACGAGGAGTTCCCTGGCAATGGAGGAGCATCCGGGGGAGTGGGAACTCCATCCGGAAATCTTTGCCCAAATAACTCAATTATGGGGCATTCCAGACATGGTTCTGATGGCCTCTCGTCAGAACTTCAAGGTCCCTTGTTACGGGTCCAAACCCAGGGATCCCAAGGCGACTCTATTGGATACAATAGTAGCACCTTGGATCTTCAACCTAGCTTATGTATTCCCACCGTTTCCTCTCATTCCCAGGCTGGTAGCCAGGATCAATCTGGAGAGGGCTTCTGTGATTTTGATAGTTCCTGTGTGGCCAAGCAGGACTTGGTATGCAGACCTGGTGAATATGTCATCGGCTCCACCATGGAAGCTATCTTTGAGACAGGACCTTCTTATTCAGGGTCCATTCGAACATCCGAATCTGGTTTTCCTCCAACTGACTGCTTGGAGTTTGATCGCTTGATTTTATCAAAGCGTGGGGTTTCAGATTCTGTAATAGATACTCTTATTCAGGCTAGAAAGCCTGTAACTAGAAAAATTTACCATAATGTATGGAAAATATATATCTGTTGGTGTGAATCTAAAGGATTCCCATGGAACAAGATAAAAATTCCTAAGATTCTTTCTTTTCTACAAGAAGGTTTGGAGAAAGGATTATCTGCAAGTTCTCTGAAGGGACAGATCTCTGCTTTATCTGTTTTACTTCACAAAAGGCTGGCAGCGGTGCCAGACGTTTAAGCGTTTGTTCAGGCTCTGGTTAGAATCAAGCTTGTTTGCAGACCTTTGACTCCTCCCTGGAGTCTTAATCTAGTTCTTTCAGTCCTTCAAGGGGTTCCGTTTGAACCCTTACATTCCGTAGATATTAAGTTATTATCTTGGAAAGTTTTGTTTTAGGTTGCAATTTCTTCTGCCAGAAGAGTTTCTGAGTTATCTGCTCTGCAGTGTTCTCCGCCCTATCTGGTCCATGCAGATAAGGTGGTTTTGCGTACTGAGCCTGGTTTTCTTCCGAAGGTTGTTTCCAACAAAAATATTAACCAGGAGATAGTTGTACCTTCTTTGTGTCTGAATCCAGTTTCAAAGAAGGAACGTTTGTTACACAATTTGGACGTAGTCCGTGCTCTAAAATTCTATTTAGAGGCTACTGAAGATTTTAGACAAACATCTTCTTTGTTTGTTGTTTATTCTGGTAAAAGGAGAGGTAAAAAGCAACTTCTACCTCTCTTTCCTTTTGGCTTAAAAGCATTATCAGATTGGCTTTTGAGACTGCCGGACGGCAGCCTCCTGAAAGTATCACAGCTCACTCCACTAGGACTGTGGCTTCCACATGGGACTTCAAGAATGAGGTTCCTGTTGACCAGATATGTAAGGCAGCGACTTAGTCTTCACTGCACTCTTTTGCCAAATTTTACTAATTTTATACTTTTGCTTCTTCGGAGGCTATTTTTGGGAGAAAGGTTTTGCAAGCCGTGGTGCCTTCCGTTTAGGTGACCTGATTTGCTCCCTCCCTTCATCCGTGTCCTAAAGCTTTGGTATTGGTTCCCACAAGTAAGGATGACGCCGTGGACCGGACACACCTATGTTGGAGAAAACAGAATTTATGCTTACCTGATAAATTACTTTCTCCAACGGTGTGTCCGGTCCACGGCCCGCCCTGGTTTTTTAATCAGGTCTGATGAATTATTTTCTCTAAACTACTGTCACCACGTTACCATATGGTTTCTCCTATATATATTTCCTCCTGTCCGTCGGTCGAATGACTGGGGTAGGCGGAGCCTAGGAGGGACTATATGGCCAGCTTTGCTGGGCTCTTTGCCATTTCCTGTTGGGGAGGAGAATATCCCACAAGTAAGGATGACGCCGTGGACCGGACACACCGTTGGAGAAAGTAATTTATCAGGTAAGCATAAATTCTGTTTTCTTTGTGACACTCTGCGCTATGGTTGGGCACTTTATATGTAAAGTTCTAAATATATGTCTATAAACTTATATTTGCCTTGATTCAGGATAATCAGTATTCCTTTTTAAATACAGACTGTCAGTTTCATTATTGGGATAATGCATTTAATTATTTTTTCTTACCTTGAAAGATTTCATTTGACTATTTTTTTCCTGCATGCTGTTAGGCTCGGCGGGGGCAGAAAATGTTTCTTTTTATTACGTCATTTTTGGCGCGAACTTTTTTTGGCGCTAAAAATTTGGTCATTTCCGGTGACGTAATTTACGTCGGAAGTTGTATTCTGTTACGCATGTGTATTCAGACATTTTTTTGCGCTAAAAAAATGTGGGCGTCTTTTTTTACTCACATTATTTAAACATTTCTTTTTCTTTGCTTCTGGTTCTAGAAGCTTATTTTTTGCATTCTTTCCCATTCCTGAAACTGTCATTTAAGGAATTTGATAATTTTGCTTTATATGTTGTTTTTTCTATTACATATTGCAAGATGTCTCATCCTGACCCTGGATCAAAATCCACTAATGGACAGACGCTGCCTGATGCTGTTTCTACCAAAGTTAAGTGCATATGTTGTAAACTTGTGGTAACTGTTCCTCCAGCTGTAGTTTGTGAAAGCTGTCATGATAAACTTTCCAATGCAGATTCTGTTTCCATTAGTAATAATCCTTTACCTGTTGTTCCTTCAACATCTATTGTTCAGGATGTTCCTGTTAATGTAAAAGAATTTGTTTCTAATTCCATTAGGAAGGCTCTGTCTGTTATTCCTCCTTCCAGTAAACGTAAAAGGTCTTTTAAAACTTCTCACATTTCAGATGAATTTTTAGGTGACCGCCATCATTCTGACTTATCTGTTTCTGATGAGGTTTTTTCTGGTTCAGAAGATTCTACCACAGATATTGATACTGATAAATCTTCATATTTATTTAAGATGGAGTTTATTCGTTCATTACTTAAAGAAGTTTTGATTGCTTTAGATATGGAGGAGTCCAGTCCTCTTGATACTAAAACTGCTAAACGTTTAAATTTGGTTTATAAACCTCATGTGTTAATTCCGAAAGTTTTTCCAGTTCCTGGCGCTATCTCAGATGTGATTGCTAGGGAATGGGATAGTCTGGGCACTTCATTTACTCCTTCTCCAAGGTTTAAGAAATTGTACCCTGTGCCATCTGATAGACTGGAATTTTGGGATAAAATCCCTAAAGTCGATGGGGCTATCTCTACTCTAGCCAAACGTACTGCTATTCCTACGGCAGATAGCACTTCGTTTAAAGATCCTTTAGATAGGAAAATTGAATCTTTTTTAAGAAAAGCTTATTTATGTTCAGGTAATCTTCTCAGACCTGCTATCTCTTTGGCTGATGTTGCTGCAGCTTCAACTTTCTGGTTGGAGACTTTAGCGCAACAAGTGACAGATCATAATACCTATAGCATTGATAAACTTCTTCAACACGCTAATAACTTTGTCTGTGATGCCATTTTTGATATCGTTAGAGTTGATGTCCGGTATATGTCTTTAGCTATTTTAGCTAGACGAGCTTTATGGCTTAAATCCTGGAATGTAGATATAACTTCTAAATCAACTTTGCTTTCTCTCTCTTTCCAAGGTAATAAGTTGTTTGGTTCTCAGTTGGATTCTATCATTTCAACTGTTACTGGAGGGAAGGGTGCTTTTCTCCAACATAGGTGTGTCCGGTCCACGGCGTCATCCTTACTTGTGGGATATTCTCTTCCCCAACAGGAAATGGCAAAGAGCCCAGCAAAGCTGGTCACATGATCCCCCCTAGGCTCCGCCTTCCCCAGTCATTCTCTTTGCCGTTGTACAGGCAACATCTCCACGGAGATGGCTTAGAGTTTTTTGGTGTTTAAATGTAGTTTTATTGCTTCAATCAAGAGTTTGTTATTTTAAAATAGTGCTGGTATGTACTATTTACTCTGAAACAGAAAAGAGATGAAGATTTCTGTTTGTAAGAGGAAGATGATTTTAGCAACCGTTACTAAAATCGATGGCTGTTTCCACACAGGACTGTTGAGATGAAGTAACTTCAGTTGGGGGGAACAGTGTGCAGACTTTCACTGCTTGAAGTATGACACATTTCTAACAAGACTTGGTAATGCTGGAAGCTGTCATTTTCCCTATGGGATCCGGTAAGCCATTTTAATAACAATTTATAAAGGGCTTCACAAGGGCTTTAAAGACTGGTAGACATTTCTTCTGTTAAGTGTGATCAGTCCACGGGTCATCATTACTTCTGGGATATCAACTGCTCCCCTACAGGAAGTGCAAGAGGATTCACCCAGCAGAGCTGCATATAGCTCCTCCCCTCTACGTCACTCCCAGTCATTCTCTTGCACCCAGCAACTAGATAGGTCGTGTGAGAGGACTATGGTGATTATACTTAGTTTTATATCTTCAATCAAAAGTTTGTTATTTTAAAATAGCACCGGAGTGTGTTATTACCTCTCTGGAAGAGTTTGAGGAAGAATCTACCAGAGTTTTGCTATGATTTTAGCCGGAGTAGTTAAGATCATATTGCTGTTCTCGGCCATCTGAGGAGTGAGGTAAACTTCAGATCAGGGGACAGCGGGCAGATGAATCTGCATAGAGGTATGTAGCAGTTTTTATTTTCTGACAATGGAATTGATGAGAAAATCCTGCCATACCGATATAATGTCATGTATGTATACTTTACACTTCAGTATTCTGGGAGAATGGTACTTCACTAGAATTACACTGTAAGAAAGACATAAAGCTGTTTAATAACTAGAGATTATGTTTAACGTTTTTGCTGGAATGTAAAATCGTTTTCATTTGCTGAGGTACTGAGTGAATAAATGTTTGGGCACCCTTTTTCCACTTGGCAGTTGCTTAAATCTGTTTTTTCTGTCAGTTTCTGTTCTCCCTCACTGCTGTGTGTGTGGGGGAGGGGCGCTTTTACTATGCATCAAATATTTCAGTCAGCAACTCATTGTATTCCCTGCATGATCTGGTTCATCTCTACAGAGCTCAGGGGTCTTCAAAACTTATTTTGAGGGAGGTAATTTCTCTCAGCAGAGCTGTGAGAATTATAGTTTGACTGAAATAAAAACTTTTATTCTGTAATTTGTTTCCTGCTTTCAGAAATTGTTATCTTTGCTAATGGGATTAAACCTTTGCTAAAGTTGTGTTGTTTACAAGGATTGAGGCTATAACTGTTTCAATTTATTAATTTTTAACTGTCATAGATCTTCTGTGCTTCTTAAAGGCACAGTACGTTTTAATATTATTCTATTTGAATTGTATTTCCAAGTTGCAAGTTTATTTGCTAGTGTGTTAAACATGTCTGATTCAGAAGATGATACCTGTGTCATTTGTTGCAATGCCAAAGTGGAGCCCAATAGAAATTTATGTACTAACTGTATTGATGCTACTTTAAATAAAAATCAATCTGTACAAATTGAACAAATTTCACCAAACAACGAGGGGAGAGTTATGCCGACTAACTCGCCTCACGTGTCAGTACCTACATCTCCCGCTCAGAGGGAGGTGCGTGATATTGTAGCGCCGAGTACAGCTGGGCGGCCATTACAAATCACATTACAGGATATGGCTACTGTTATGATTGAAGTTTTGGCTAAATTACCAGAACTAAAAGGTAAGCGTGATCACTCTGGGGTGAGAACAGAGTGCGCTGATAATATTAGGGCCATGTCAGACACTGCGTCACAGGTGGCAGAACATGAGGACGGAGAACTTCATTCTGTGGGTGACGGTTCTGATCCAAACAGACTGGATTCAGATATTTCAAATTTTAAATTTAAACTGGAAAACCTCCGTGTATTACTAGGGGAGGTGTTAGCGGCTCTGAATGATTGTAACACAGTTGCAATACCAGAGAAAATGTGTAGGTTGGATAAATATTTTGCGGTACCGACGAGTACTGAGGTTTTTCCTATACCTAAGAGACTTACTGAAATTGTTACTAAGGAGTGGGATAGACCTGGTGTGCCGTTCTCACCCCCTCCGATATTTAGAAAAATGTTTCCAATAGACGCCACCACAAGGGACTTATGGCAAACGGTCCCTAAGGTGGAGGGAGCAGTTTCTACTTTAGCTAAAAAGCGTACCACTATCCCGGTGGAGGATAGCTGTGCTTTTTCAGATCCAATGGATAAAAAGTTAGAGGGTTACCTTAAGAAAATGTTTGTTCAACAAGGTTTTATATTGCAACCCCTTGCATGCATTGCGCCGATCACGGCTGCAGCGGCATTCTGGATTGAGTCTCTGGAAGAGAACATTGGTTCAGCTACTCTGGACGACATTACGGACAGGCTTAGAGTCCTTAAACTAGCTAATTCATTCATTTCGGAGGCCGTAGTACATCTTACTAAACTTACGGCGAAGAATTCAGGATTCGCCATTCAGGCACGCAGGGCGCTGTGGCTAAAATCCTGGTCAGCTGATGTTACTTCTAAGTCTAAATTGCTTAATATACCTTTCAAAGGGCAGACCTTATTCGGGCCCGGGTTGAAAGAGATTATCGCTGACATTACAGGAGGTAAAGGCCATGCCCTGCCTCAGGACAAAGCCAAAGCCAAGACTAGACAGTCTAGTTTTCGTTCCTTTCGTAATTTCAAAGCAGGAGCAGCATCAACTTCCTCTGCACCAAAGCAGGAAGGAGCTGTTGCTCGCTACAGACAAGGCTGGAAACCTAACCAGTCCTGGAACAAGGGCAAGCAGACTAGGAAACCTGCTGCTGCCCCCAAAACAGCATGAATTGAGGGCCCCCGATCCGGGATCGGATCTAGTGGGGGGCAGACTTTCTCTCTTCGCCCAGGCTTGGGCAATAGATGTTCAGGATCCCTGGGCGCTAGAGATAATATCTCAGGGATACCTTCTGGACTTCAAATACTCTCCTCCAAGAGAGAGATTTCATCTGTCAAGATTGTCAACAATCCAGACAAAGAAAGAGGCTTTTCTACGCTGCGTACAAGAGCTCTTGTTAATGGGAGTAATCCATCCAGTTCCACGATCGGAACAGGGACAGGGGTTTTACTCAAATCTGTTTGTGGTTCCCAAAAAAGAGGGAACTTTCAGACCAATCCTGGACTTAAAGATCCTAAACAAATTCCTAAGAGTTCCATCGTTCAAGATGGAGACTATTCGGACAATTTTACCTATGATCCAAGAGGGTCAGTACATGACCACTGTAGATTTAAAAGATGCTTACCTGCACATACCGATTCACAAAGATCATTACCGGTACCTAAGGTTTGCCTTCCTAGACAGGCATTACCAGTTTGTGGCTCTTCCATTCGGATTGGCTACAGCGCCAAGAATCTTCACAAAGGTTCTGGGTGCTCTTCTGGCGGTACTAAGACCGCGGGGAATCTCGGTAGCTCCATACCTAGACGACATTCTGATACAAGCTTCAAGCTTTCAAACTGCCAAATCTCATACAGAGTTAGTGCTGGCATTTCTAAGGTCACATGGATGGAAGGTGAACGAAAAGAAAAGTTCACTCGTTCCACTCACAAGAGTTCCCTTCCTGGGGACTCTTATAGATTCTGTAGAAATGAAGATTTACCTGACAGAGGACAGGCTATCAAGACTTCAAAGTGCTTGCCGCACTCTTCATTCCATTCAACACCCGTCAGTGGCTCAATGTATGGAGGTAATCGGCTTAATGGTAGCGGCAATGGACATAGTACCCTTTGCACGCTTACACCTCAGACCACTGCAACTGTGCATGCTAGGTCAGTGGAATGGGGATTACTCAGACTTATCCCCTTCTCTGAATCTGGATCAAGAGACCAGAAATTCTCTTCTATGGTGGCTTTCTCGGCCACACCTGTCCAGGGGGATGCCATTCAGCAGACCAGACTGGACAATTGTAACAACAGACGCCAGCCTTCTAGGTTGGGGTGCCGTCTGGAATTCCCTGAAGGCTCAGGGACTATGGAGTCAGGAGGAGAGTCTCCTGCCAATAAACATTCTGGAATTGAGAGCAGTTCTCAATGCCCTCCTGGCTTGGCCCCAGTTGACAACTCGGGGGTTCATCAGGTTTCAGTCGGACAACATCACGACTGTAGCTTACATCAACCATCAGGGAGGGACAAGAAGCTCCCTAGCTATGATGGAAGTATCAAAGATAATTCGCTGGGCAGAGTCTCACTCTTGCCACCTGTCAGCAATCCACATCCCGGGAGTGGAGAACTGGGAGGCGGATTTCTTAAGTCGTCAGACTTTTCATCCGGGGGAGTGGGAACTTCATCCGGAGGTCTTTGCCCAAATACTTCGACGTTGGGGCAAACCAGAGATAGATCTCATGGCGTCTCGACAGAACGCCAAGCTTCCTCGTTACGGGTCCAGATCCAGGGATCCAGGAGCAGTCCTGATAGATGCTCTGACAGCACCTTGGGACTTCAGGATGGCTTACGTGTTTCCACCCTTCCCGTTGCTTCCTCGATTGATAGCCAGAATCAAACAAGAGAGAGCATCAGTGATTCTAATAGCACCTGCGTGGCCACGCAGGACTTGGTATGCAGACCTGGTGGACATGTCATCCTGTCCGCCTTGGTCTCTACCTCTGAAACAGGACATTCTGATACAGGGTCCCTTCAAACATCAAAATCTAACTTCTCTGAAGCTGACTGCTTGGAAATTGAACGCTTAATTTTATCAAGACGTGGGTTTTCTGAGTCAGTTATTAGTACCTTAATACAGACTAGGAAACCTGTTACCAGAAAGATTTACCATAAGATATGGCGTAAATACCTACATTGGTGTGAATCCAAAGGTTACTCTTGGAGTAAGGTTAGGATTCCTAGGATATTGTCTTTTCTACAAGAAGGTTTAGAAAAGGGTTTATCTGCTAGTTCATTAAAGGGACAGATCTCAGCTCTGTCCATTCTGTTACACAAACGTCTGTCAGAAGTTCCTGACGTCCAGGCTTTTTGTCAGGCTTTGGCCAGATTAAGCCTGTGTTTAAAACTGTTGCTCCACCATGGAGTTTAAACCTTGTTCTTAATGTTTTACAGGGCGTTCCGTTTGAACCCCTTCATTCCATTGATATAAAGTTGTTATCTTGGAAAGTTCTATTTTTAATGGCTATTTCCTCGGCTCGAAGAGTCTCTGAATTATCAGCCTTACATTGTGATTCTCCTTATTTGATTTTTCATTCGGATAAGGTAGTCCTGCGTACTAAACCTGGGTTCTTACCTAAGGTAGTTACTAACAGGAATATCAATCAAGAGATTGTTGTTCCTTCTTTATGCCCAAATCCTTCTTCAAAGAAGGAACGTCTACTGCACAACCTGGATGTAGTCCGGGCTCTAAAATTTTACTTGCAGGCAACTAAGGAATTCCGACAAACGTCTTCTCTGTTTGTCATTTACTCTGGGCAGAGGAGAGGTCAAAAAGCTTCCGCTACCTCTCTTTCTTTTTGGCTTCGTAGCATAATTCGTTTAGCTTATGAGACTGCTGGACAGCAGCCTCCTGAAAGAATTACAGCTCATTCTACTAGAGCTGTGGCTTCCACTTGGGCCTTCAAGAATGAGGCCTCTGTTGAACAGATTTGCAAGGCTGCAACTTGGTCTTCGCTTCATACTTTTTCCAAATTTTACAAATTTGACACCTTTGCTTCATCGGAGGCTATTTTTGGGAGAAAGGTTCTTCAGGCAGTGGTTCCTTCTGTATAAAGAGTCTGCCTATCCCTCCCGTCATCCGTGTACTTTTGCTTTGGTATTGGTATCCCAGAAGTAATGATGACCCGTGGACTGATCACACTTAACAGAAGAAAACATAATTTATGCTTACCTGATAAATTCCTTTCTTCTGTAGTGTGATCAGTCCACGGCCCGCCCTGTTTTTAAGGCAGGTAAATATTTTTTAATTTATACTCCAGTCACCACTTCACCCTTGGCTTTTCCTTTCTCGTTGGTCCTTGGTCGAATGACTGGGAGTGACGTAGAGGGGAGGAGCTATATGCAGCTCTGCTGGGTGAATCCTCTTGCACTTCCTGTAGGGGAGCAGTTGATATCCCAGAAGTAATGATGACCCGTGGACTGATCACACTACAGAAGAAAGGAATTTATCAGGTAAGCATAAATTATGTTTTTTCTGGGCTAAAACGTTGGTTTTATTAGCTTGTTTAGTGGTTTGTTACTCTGAGGAGTTGTTTTTATCTGGGAATTTTGATAATAAAAACGGCAGGCACTGTATTGGACACCTTTTTCACTGGGGGCCTTCTCTAGTCTTAGGCAGAGCCTCAGTTTCGCGCCACTAATGCGCAGTTGTTTTTGGAAGTCAGAGCATGCAGATGCATGTGTGAGGAGCTCTGATACACTGAAAAAGCGTGCTGAAGGCGTCATTTGGTATCGTATTCCCCTCTGGGCTTGGTTGGGTCTCAGCAAAGCAGATACCAGGGACTGTATAGGGGTTAAATGTAAAAACGGCTCCGGTTCCGTTATTTTTAGAGTTAAATCTTTCAAATTTGGTGTGCAATACTTTCAAGGCTTTATGACACTGTGGTGAAATTTTGGTGAATTTTGGATAATTCCTTCATACTTTTTCGCATATTCAGTAATAAAGTGTGTTCAGTTTAAAATTTAAAGTGACAGTAACGGTTTTATTTTAAAACGTTTTTTGTACCTTGTTATCAAGTTTATGCCTGTTTAACATGTCTGTACCTTCAGATAGACTATGTTCTGTATGTCAGGAAGCCAAAGTTCCTTCTCATTTAAATATATGTGATGCATGTGATAGTGAAAATGATGCCCAAGATGATTCCTCTAGTGAGGGGAGTAAGCATGGTACTGCATCATCCCCTTATGTGTCTACACCAGTCTTGCCCACACAAGAGGCCCCTAGTACATCTAGTGCGCCTATTATTCTTACTATGCAACAATTAACGGCTGTAATGGATAATTCTATTAAAAACATTTTAGCCAAAATGCCCACTTATCAGCGAAAGCGCGACTGCTCTGTTTTAGATACTGTAGAGCATGAGGGCGCAGATGATAATGGTTCTGACATGCCCTTACACCAGTCTGAAGGGGCTAGGGAGGTTTTGTCTGAGGGAGAAATTTCAGATTCAGGAAAAATTTCTCAACAAGCTGAACCTGATGTTATTACATTCAAATTTAAATTGGAACATCTCCGCGCTCTGCTTAAGGAGGTGCTTTCTACTCTGGATGATTGTGACAATTTGGTCGTTCCAGAGAAATTATGTAAGATGGACAAGTTTCTAGAGGTCCCGGTGCCCCCCGAAGCTTTTCCTATACCCAAGCGGGTGGTGGATATTGTAAACAAAGAATGGGAAAGGCCCGGCATACCTTTTGTCCCTCCCCCTATATTTAAGAAATTGTTTCCTATAGTCGACCCCAGAAAGGACTTATGGCAGACAGTCCCTAAGGTCGAGGGGGCGGTCTCTACCTTAAACAAACGCACTACTATCCCTATAGAAGATAGTTGTGTTTTCAAAGATCCTATGGATAAAAAGTTAGAAGGTTTGCTTAAAAAGATGTTTGTTCAGCAAGGTTACCTTCTACAGCCAATTTCATGCATTGTTCCTGTTACTACAGCAGCGTCTTTTTGGTTTGATGAACTAGAAAAGTCGCTAGATAAAGTTACCCCTTATGAGGAGATTATGGACAGAATTCGTGCTCTTAAATTGGCTAATTCTTTTACTCTAGACGCTACCCTGCAATTAGCTAGATTAGCGGCGAAAAATTCAGGGTTTGCTATTGTGGCGCGCAGAGCGCTATGGCTAAAGTCTTGGTCAGCGGATGCGTCATCCAAGAACAAATTGCTTAATATTCCTTTCAAGGGGAAAACGCTGTTTGGCCCTGACTTGAAAGAGATTATTTCAGATATCACTGGGGGAAAGGGCCATGCCCTTCCTCAGGATAGGTCTTTCAAGGCTAAAAATAAGCCTAATTTTCGTCCCTTTCGTAGAAACGGACCAGCCTCAAGCTCTACACCCTCTAAGCAAGAGGGTAATACGTCTCAAGCCAAGCCAGCCTGGAGGCCCATGCAAGGCTGGAACAAAGGTAAGCAGGCCAAGAAACCTGCCACTGCTACCAAGACAGCATGAGATGTTGGCCCCCGATCCGGGATCGGATCTGGTGGGGGGCAGACTTTCTCTCTTCGCTCAGGCATGGGCAAGAGATGTTCTGGATCCTTGGGCTCTAGAAATAGTCTCCCAAGGTTATCTTCTGGAATTCAAGGAACTACCCCCAAGGGGAAGATTCCACAGGTCTCAATTGTCTTCAGACCACATAAAAAAACAGGCATTCTTACATTGTGTAGAAGACCTGTTAAAAATGGGAGTGATTCATCCTGTTCCATTGAAGGAACGAGGGATGGGATTCTACTCAAATCTGTTAATAGTTCCCAAAAAAGAGGGAACATTCAGACCAATCTTGGATCTCAAGATCTTAAACAAATTTCTCAGGGTTCCATCGTTCAAGATGGAAACCATTCGAACAATTCTTCCTACCATCCAGGAAGGTCAATTCATGACCACGGTGGATTTAAAGGATGCGTATCTACATATTCCTATCCACAAGGAACATCATCAGTTCCTAAGGTTCGCGTTTCTGGACAAACATTACCAGTTCGTGGCACTTCCATTCGGATTAGCCACTGCCCCAAGAATTTTCACAAAGGTACTAGGGTCCCTTCTAGCGGTGCTAAGACCGAGGGGCATTGCAGTAGTACCTTACTTGGACGACATTCTAATTCAAGCGTCGTCCCTGCCACAAGCAAAGGCTCATACGGACATTGTCCTAGCCTTTCTCAGATCTCACGGGTGGAAAGTGAACGTAGAGAAAAGTTCTCTATCTCCGTCAACAAGAGTCCCCTTCTTGGGAACAATAATAGACTCCTTAGAAATGAAGATTTTTCTGACAGAAGCCAGAAAATCAAAACTTCTAAGCTCTTGTCAAGTACTTCATTCTGTTCTTCTTCCTTCCATAGCGCAGTGCATGGAAGTAATAGGTTTGATGGTTGCGGCAATGGACATAGTTCCTTTTGCGCGAATTCATCTAAGACCATTACAACTGTGCATGCTCAGACAGTGGAATGGGGATTATACAGACTTGTCTCCAACGATACAAGTAGATCAGAGGACCAGAGATTCACTCCGTTGGTGGCTGACCCTGGACAACCTGTCACAAGGGATGAGCTTCCGCAGACCAGAGTGGGTCATTGTCACGACCGACGCCAGTCTGGTGGGCTGGGGCGCGGTCTGGGAACCCCTGAAAGCTCAGGGGCTTTGGTCTCGGGAAGAATCTCTTCTACCGATAAACATTCTGAAACTGAGAGCGATATTCAATGCTCTCAGAGCTTGGCCTCAGCTTGCAAAGGCCAAATTCATAAGGTTTCAATCAGACAACATGACGACTGTTGCGTATATCAACCATCAGGGGGGAACAAGGAGTTCCCTGGCGATGGAAGAAGTGACCAAAATAATTCAATGGGCGGAGAATCACTCCTGCCACTTGTCTGCAATCCACATCCCAGGAGTGGAAAATTGGGAAGCGGATTTTCTGAGTCGTCAGACATTTCATCCGGGGGAGTGGGAACTCCATCCGGAAATCTTTGCCCAAATAACTCAATTATGGGGCATCCCAGACATGGATCTGATGGCGTCTCGCCAGAACTTCAAGGTTCTTTGCTACGGGTCCAGATCCAGGGATCCCAAGGCGGCTCTAGTGGATGCACTAGTAGCACCTTGGACCTTCAACCTAGCTTATGTGTTCCCACCGTTTCCTCTCATTCCCAGGCTGGTAGCCAGGATCAAACAGGAGAGGGTATCGGTGATTTTGATAGCTCCTGCGTGGCCACGCAGGACTTGGTATGCAGACCTGGTGAATATGTCATCAGCTCCACCATGGAAGCTACCTCTGAGACAGGACCTTCTTGTTCAAGGTCCGTTCGAACATCCGAATCTGGCCTCACTCCAACTGACTGCTTGGAGATTGAACGCTTGATTTTATCAAAGCGAGGGTTCTCAGATTCTGTCATTGATACTCTTGTTCAGGCTAGAAAGCCTGTAACTAGAAAAATCTACCATAAAATATGGAAAAAATATATCTGTTGGTGTGAATCTAAAGGATTCCCATGGAACAAGATAAAAATTCCTAGGATTCTATCCTTTCTTCAAGAGGGTTTGGAGAAAGGATTATCTGCAAGTTCTCTAAAGGGACAGATCTCTGCTTTATCTGTCTTACTACACAAAAGACTGGCAGCTGTGCCAGATGTTCAAGCATTTGTTCAGGCTCTGGTTAGAATCAAGCCTGTTTACAAACCTTTGACTCCTCCCTGGAGTCTCAATCTAGTTCTTTCAGTTCTTCAGGGGATTCCGTTTGAACCCCTACATTCCGTTGATATAAAGTTATTATCTTGGAAAGTTTTGTTTTTGGTTGCAATCTCTTCTGCTAGAAGAGTTTCAGAGTTATCTGCTCTGCAGTGTTCTCCTCCATATCTGGTGTTCCATGCAGATAAGGTGGTTTTGCGTACTAAACCTGGTTTTCTTCCGAAAGTTGTTTCTAATAAAAATATTAACCAGGAGATAGTCGTGCCTTCTTTGTGTCCTAATCCAGTTTCAAAGAAGGAACGTTTGTTGCACAACTTGGATGTAGTTCGTGCTCTCAAATTTTACTTAGCAGCTACTAAGGATTTCAGACAAACATCTTCTTTGTTGTTTATTCTGGTAAAAGGAGAGGTCAAAAAGCAACTTCTACCTCTCTCTCTTTCTGGCTTAAAAGCATTATCCGATTGGCTTATGAGACTGCCGGACGGCAGCCTCCTGAAAGAATCACAGCTCACTCCACTAGGGCTGTGGCTTCCACTTGGGCCTTCAAGAACGAGGCTTCTGTTGATCAGATATGTAAGGCAGCGACTTGGTCTTCACTGCACACTTTTACCAAATTCTACAAATTTGATACTTTTGCTTCTTCTGAGGCTATTTTTGGGAGAGAGGTTTTGCAAGCCCTGGTGCCTTCCATCTAGGCGACCTGATTTGTTCCCTCCCATCATCCGTGTCCTAAAGCTTTGGTATTGGTTCCCACAAGTAAGGATGACGCCGTGGACCGGACACACCTATGTTGGAGAAAACAGAATTTATGCTTACCTGATAAATTACTTTCTCCAACGGTGTGTCCGGTCCACGGCCCGCCCTGGTTTTTGATCAGGTCTGTTGAATTATTTTCTCTAACTACAGTCACCACGGTATCATATGATTTCTCCTATGCATATTCCTCCTTTACGTCGGTCGAATGACTGGGGAAGGCGGAGCCTAGGGGGGATCATGTGACCAGCTTTGCTGGGCTCTTTGCCATTTCCTGTTGGGGAAGAGAATATCCCACAAGTAAGGATGACGCCGTGGACCGGACACACCGTTGGAGAAAGTAATTTATCAGGTAAGCATAAATTCTGTTTTTTGCCTCAGGGGAAAAAATTTTAAGGTAATTACAGGGCTGCTAATCGTTTTCGTTCCTTTCGTCAGAAGGAGCAGAAGCCCGATCCTTCCCCTAAAGGAACAGTTTCCGGTTGGAAACCTAATCCAGTCTGGAGTAAATCCAAGCCTTCCCGAAAGTCAAAACCAGCCCCTAAATCCGCATGAAGGTGCGGCCCTCATTCCAGCGCAGCTGGTAGGGGGCAGGTTACGGTTTTTCAAAGACATTTGGATCAATTCGGTTCACAATCTTTGTATTCAGAACCTTGTTTCGCAAGGGTACAGAATAGGTTTCAAAGTAAGACCGCCTGTGATAAGATTCTTACTCTCTCGCATTCCAGTCGATCCAGTGAAGGCTCAGGCGTTTCTGAAATGTGTTTCAGACCTAGAGTTAGCTGGGGTAATCATACCAGTTCCAGTTCTGGAACAAGGTCTGGGGTTTTATTCAAATCTATTCATCGTACCAAAGAAAGAGAATTCTTTCAGACCGGTTCTGGATCTAAAAATATTGACTCGTTATGTAAGGATACCAACATTCAAAATGGTAACTATAAGGACTATTCTGCCTTTTGTTAAGCAAGGGCATTATATGTCTACAATAGATTTACAGGATGCATACCTGCGTATTCCGGTTCATCCAGATCATTATCAGTTTCTGAGATTCTCTTTTCTAGACAAGCATTACCAGTTTATTGCTCTTCCATTTGGTCTAGCAACAGCGCCAAGGATCTTTTCGAAGGTTCTCGGTGCCCTTCTCTCTGTAATCAGAGAACAGGGTATTGCGGTATTTCCTTATTTGGACGATATCTTGGTACTTGCTCAGTCTTCACATTCTGCAGAATCTCATACGAATCAACTTGTGTTGTTTCTTCAAGAACATGGTTGGAGGATCAATTTGCCAAAGAGTTCCTTGATTCCTCAGACAAGGGTAACCTTTTTAGGTTTCCAAATAGATTCAGTGTCCATGACTTTGTCTCTGACAGAAAAGAGACGTCTGAAATTGGTTTCAGCCTGTCGAAACCTTCAGTCTCAATTGTTCCCTTCGGTAGCATTATGCATGGAGATTTTAGGTCTCATGACTGCTGCATCGGACGCGATCCCTTTTGCTCGTTTTCACACGAGACCACTCCAGCTTTGTATGCTGAACCAGTGGTGCAGGGATTATACAAGGATATCACAAATAATATCCTTAAATCCCAATGTTCGATCATCTCTAACTTGGTGGATGGATCTCCATCGTTTAGTTCAAGGGGCCTCTTTCGTTCGTCCAACCTGGACTGTGATCTCAACAGATGCGAGTCTATCAGGTTGGGGAGCTGTTTGGGGATCTCTGACAGCGCAAGGGGTTTGGAAATCTCAGGAGGCGAGATTACCAATCAACATTTTGGAACTCTGTGCGATTTTCAGAGCTCTTCAGTTTTGGCCTCTTCTGAAGAGAGAATTGTTCTGAGACAATGTCACGACCGTGGCATATGTCAATCATCAAGGGGGGACTCACAGTCCTCAAGCTATGAAAGAAGTATCTCGGATACTTGTATAGGCGGAATCCAGCTCCTGTCTAATTTCTGCGGTTCACATCCCAGGTGTAGACAATTGGGAAGCAGATTATCTCAGTCGCCAGACGTTACATCCGGGCGAATGGTCTCTTCATCCAGAGGTTTTTCTTCAGATTGTTCAAATCTGGGGACTTCGAGAAATAGATCTGATGGCCTCTCATCTGAACAAGAAACTTTCCAGATATCTGTCCAGATCCCGGGATCCTCAGGCGGAAGCAGTGGATGCGTTGTCAATTCCCTGGAATTATCATCCTGCTTATATCTTTCCGCCTCTAGTTCTTCTTCCGAAAGTAATCTCCAAAATCCTAATGGAGCGTTCGTTTGTACTGCTGGTGGCTCCAGCATGGCCACACAGGTTTTGGTATGCGGATCTCATTCGGATGGCCAGTTGCCAACCTTGGACACTTCCGTTAAGGTCAGACCTTCTATCTCAAGGCCCTTTTTTCCATCAGGATCTCAAATCATTAAATTTGAAGGTATGGAGATTGAACGCTTAATTCTTAGTTATAGAGGTTTCTCTGACTCAGTGATTAATACTATGTTACAGGCTCGAAAATCTGTCTCTAGGAAGATTTATTATCGAGTTTGGAAGGCTTACATCTCTTGGTGTTCTCATAAATTCTCCTGGCATTCTTTCAGGATTCCTAGAATTTTACAATTTCTTCAGGATGGTTTGGATAAAGGTTTGTCTGGAAGTTCTTTGAAAGGACAAATCTCTGCTCTTTCTGTTCTTTTCACAGAAAGATTGCTAATCTTCCTGATATTCATTGTTTTGTACAGTCTTTGGTCCATATCAAACCTGTTATTAAGCCAATCTCTCCTCCTTGGAGTCTTAATTTGGTTTTGACAGCTTTACAGGCTTCTCAGTTTGAGCCTATGCATTCTCTGGACATTAAATTACTTTCTTGGAAAGTACTGTTCCTTTTGGCTATCTCTTCTGCTAGAAGAGTTTCTGAGCTATCTGCTCTTTCTTGTGAATCTCCTTTTCTGATTTTTCATCAGGATAAGGCGGTGTTGCGGACTTCATTTAAATTTTTACCTAAGGTTGTGAATTCTAACAACATTAGTAGAGAAATTGTTGTTCCTTCATTATGTCCTAATCCTAAGAATTCTAAGGAAAGATTGTTACATTCTTTGGATGTAGTTAGAGCTTTGAAAGATTATGTTGAAGCTACTAAAGATTTTAGAAAGACTTCTAGTCTATTTGTTGTTTTTTCTGGTCCTAGGAAAGGTCAGAAGGCTTCTGCCATTTCTTTGGCGTCTTGGTTAAAGTCTTTGATTCATCATGCTTATGTGGAGTTGGGTAAGTCCCCGCCTCAAAGAATTACGGTTCATTCTACTAGGTCAGTTTCTACTTCCTGGGCTTTTAGGAATGAAGCTTCTGTTGATCAGATTTGCAAAGCAGCGACTTGGTCTTCTTTTCATACTTTTACTAAATTCTACCATTTTGATGTGTTTTCTTCTTCTGAAGCAGTTTTTGGTAGAAAAGTACTTCAGGCAGCTGTTTGATTCATCTGCTTATATTTTCAGTTTTTTTCATTTTAAAGATTAAAACTTTTGATTTGGGTTGTGGATTATTTTTCAGTGGAATTGGCTGTCTTTATTTTATCCCTCCCTCTCTAGTGGAAGTTCCACATCTTGGGCATCTATCCCATACGTCACTAGCTCATGGACTCTTGCTAATTACATGAAAGAAAACATAATTTATGTAAGAACTTACCTGATAAATTCATTTCTTTCATATTAGCAAGAGTCCATGAGACCCACCCTTTTTTTGTGGTGGTTATGATTTTTTTGTATAAAGCACAATTATTTAAATTCCTTATTTTTGATGCTTTCGCTCCTTTTTTTATCACCCCACGTCTTGGCTATTCGTTAAACTGAATTGTGGGTGTGGTGAGGGGTGTATTTATAGGCATTTTAAGGTTTGGGAAACTTTGCCCCTCCTGGTAGGAATGTATATCCCATACGTCACTAGCTCATGGACTCTTGCTAATATGAAAGAAATGAATTTATCAGGTAAGTTCTTACATAAATTGTTATTTTCCGCAGTAGAACCTGTAAAGGAGAAATCAAACAAGCATAAAGATTTATAAAATGTGAAGATGAACAAAAAATAAGGAATTAGCTAATCAATTGGTCTCCTAGGAGACATTACTAAACAGTAGAAGTTGAAATGCTAACAAACACGAAGTATGTGTGAGCTTTCTGACTACTGTTGCCTGTGCTCTATCCCAGAGATGCGCTCTTCTGCAGTGGTTAGCCTGTTGGAGAATTGCCTGACTTCACTGGTTAAGGTGTCAACACCAGCTTGCAGAGAGTCCATTTTTGGCAGGAAAAATGCTTTGAGATCTTGAAATAAGCTCTTATGATCACCTGACTGTGACTGCTTGCTCCCATCCACACTTTGAGTGGACATCAACCTGGATTTCTACAGCGTGTCAATTTCTTGTCAGTTGCTTTGGATTTAGAACTTATGGTGTCTATATCAGACGCAGATAGTCTCTCTTGAAATATTTGTCAACTTTCATAATGCTGTATTACAATAGTACTATTGAAGTGTATAATTGTAAATAAGCCACTAGATGGTGCAAGAGATACAGTAGATAGGATCAGAAGTTACAGGAACCTTTGTCATTCAATCAGTCCCATATTTTCACCATGCAAATATAGATTGTGTGCCTTAAACTTGTGTCCCAAGATGTCTGAAGTGTATAGAGAAAGCAGAGTAGCATATAGAGCTGTAAACAGCAAGGACATTTGGTTCTGTTATTTCTTCCTTTTTCTTTCCCCCTTTGTTTCTGCAGGGGGTTTATGATGTGGTAGAGAAACAGTGATTTTGCTCCGTTTCTCTTCAATAATCATCCATATAGTATGGTGCGCACTCACTCTGTACTCTCCTGTGTCACTAGTATCCTAGTAGCCCATAAAGTGCGTTACATATAAGTAAAGGGATATTATGCTGGCACCTTTTTGTCTTTATGCTGTAGGCATTTACCACCTTGGCGTCTTGCAGGCAAGCGGAGAGACAGTCTGTGGCAATTCGCTGGGGCTCTGGCTATGTAAACGGCTGCAGCAGCCCATGTGCTGTCCAAGATGGTGCTGGCTTGTTCGCCGATCAGTGTTATCTCCTGGGGGCAAGGGCTGCGGTCTAAGCCCTTCGTGCAGTAGAGCTCAGCTAGGTGTGTGCAACTCCACCGCCACACAGTCCTAGCAAGAGAAGGGCACAGGGGATATTGGTGCCAGTGATTTGGGGAGATTTGTGCCTCGAGAATAACGGAGCTCTTCTCCATGGCGCTCCTGTCGACCCGCCTACTGGAAGTCTCCACAATATCCCTTTTAAGGAACATACCCTAACAATGGGGAATAGACGACAATGGACTGTTAAAGGTTAACTGACACAAATCAGCCCTCTACTCTAGTGAAGAACAGACAAATAATTAGCTGTCAAACCGCAAGGAAATCTGTCGGTACAAGGTAATCCTAGATTTTGAAAAGACAAGAAGAAGGCGCCACAATAAAGCACAATCAATGATGTTTGGGTAATCATGCAAAAGACAAGTGCAAACTTACGATATCCAAAGCACTTGAGAAGTGCCACAGGTGCGGTCTGAACTCTTACAGCTGTTCAGCAAGCTGACCCCTCGCAATGGCCGTACTGCTTTGACCGCTGTTATCCTCCAATATAGCTTTCAGCAAGTAGTAAGCAGAGGTGTTTAGGTGGCTGAGATACCTGATGAAACGCTCGTTGGACCGAGAAACGCGTTGTGTTAATAATAAATGTCAGTTGATTTTATCATTCGGCCATCACAAGCTTTTATTTTTGCATTGATTGTGCTGAGTAACTGTAATATTATCTCAGCCACCTAAACACCTCTGCTTACTACTTGCTGAAAGCTATATCGGAGGATAACAGCGGTCAAAGCAGTACGGCCATTGCGAGGGGTCAGCTTGCTGAACAGCTGTAAGAGTTCAGACCGCACCTGTGGCACTTCTCAAGTGCTTTGGATATCGTAAGTTTGCACTTGTCTTTTGCGTGATTATCCAAACATCATTGATTGTGCACTATTGTGGTGCCTTCTTCTTGTCTTTTCCAGTATCTCCAGTTTTTTGCTTGTTCGTCTTACAGCATTGGAAGAAGTTTAACAGCAGCCGCACTTCCATACCCATTGGAAACTCCTACAGAGACTCTTAATCACCTATTCACATTTCCTAACAGGACTTCGTTTCTCTTCATACCCATTACTAGGGTCAAGTTTGTGGTTTGATTCACATTTATTCACATTTATCACGTATATATGTTTGTATCAAATTCATGCACATGAATATTGTTTCCTTTGCACAGAAAAGTTACATGAATCACATATGTGTTTAATACATTGTGTCACTGATTGAATCTATATTCTAATATATATATATGTTGTGACACTTGAAATTTATCAGTCACTTTGTTCACATTGTTGTTTGTTTTATGACTTGCAGTATATGTGATACCTTTACTTGATATCGCATCAGATTATAAATAAGATTGGCGCCTTTAACACTATTCAATTTTTATTATCCTAGATTTTGTTTACTCTTAATGTAATGCAAACAATTGGCTCACAAAAGCACAATATAAACCTTAACTATTTTGCAATAATATTGCTCCCCAAGAATTACAGTGCACCCATGTACTGCAAATTGTTAGGCTATATTCCATTAGTTTTTGTTATAACTAAAACAATGAAAATATAAGCATTTGCATATTAATGTAGACATTAATCAGCAAGCTTTACCCAGGGTTCTGAACCAAAAATGGCCCGCTCCTAAGCTTACATTCCTGCTTTTTCAAATACAGATAACAAGAGAGCAAATACACATTGATAATAGGAGTAAACTAGAAAGTTGCTTAAAATTGCCCGTTCTATCTTAATTATGAAAGAAAAAAATTGGGTTTCCTATTCCTTTAATTGGTTTTAACATATAAGATGGTTTGCGTTAATGTGAAGAGCTTTATGGCTACAATCTTGGCCATATCCCTCCAGATCTCACAAGGGCTCTAACTCCACTGAAGCTGCAAGATCCCCCAAAACTTCAAGGAGGCCCAGTTCTTTCTGGCCTTAAAAGGGACAGTCTACTCCAGAATTTTTGTTTAAAAATATAGATAATCCCTTTTACCTCTGTGATTGCAGTGTATCCAAGCCTCTGCAGACCTGTTATTTCACTTCTTTTGACAGTCTTGCATTTTGGGCAATCAGTGCTGACTCATTAATAACTCCACGAGAGTAAGCACAGTGTTGTCTTTATGGAACACATGAAATAGCACTGTCTAGCTGTAAAACAAACTGTCAAAATGCACTGATAGGAAGTGGCTTTCAATGGCTTAGAAATTAACATATGAGCCTACCTAGGTTTAGCTTTCAACAAAGAATACCAAGAGAACAAAGCAAATTCGATGATAAATGTAAATTTCGAAAGATGTTTAAATTTGCATGCCCTATCTGAATCATAAAAGTTTAATTTTGACTAAACTGACCATTTAAGACCAACCTGGCTAAGGCTTCAACTCAAAAATAAGCATGAAGATTCCCTCTGTCAAAATTCACTTCCTAGGGGGAAGTTTCACTGCCCTATGACTTTGCCACGGCACCAGAGTGTTCACCAAGATGTTGGGAGCCTGTATTCATGGCATTTTAGTGGCTTCTTATCTGTGCTATATTCTTTGGCAGGTTCCTTCTCTCCAGAACAAATTAAATTGAGTGGTTTAGTGCGCGCTAAAGGATGGTATTACTAAACACTACTCTAAAGATACAATCTCTGTATGTATGAAACACAAGTAAATCACCAAAAAAGTGAAGCCTAAGCTTCAGGATAGAGAAAGTGTGCTAGCAAGCTTAAAGTATACACACCATATACAGATTAAAGTAAAAATTTAATAAACATATAGAATATGATACACAAATATATAAAAATACTAAAAATAGGGACGTCTCCCTGTAAGGTGATGTAATTAGGGGAAAAAAAATCCTAATAAAAAAGCAGGTCAGAACCTATACATGAAGCGGATATTGCAGATACCAATTGTAATTATTAATATAAAAAAAGGATATGGCATAAAAATGATAAAACAGTGATATATTAAAATAAAACTAAAAGGACAAGCACCAAGTTCTTATGCATCAACACAGTGCAAGTGGCCGTATGCAATTGAGCATCGATATTGGAACAGTGGAAAGAAAGTAACGGCTTATACCACAAATAGATACAATTAACTGTACCGTGAATCAAAAGAGTGTTCGGAGGGTGTTACCGAGGGGAAGCAATCCTTCGGTCAAGACTTGGACCGCGGCTACAGTAACTGCCGTTCCTGGAGACAGAAGTGTGCAAAACCTCTGCACATGTGAGTCAGCGTCTGACGTCACAGGCTTCTCATCGGCTACTCTCAGGGTGTTTCTCGCTGCTCCAGCAGCGTAAAGGAAAAGCAGCTGATTGCTGTGTCCTGGTGGGAACTTTTTGTGAAGGCAGACTTGGCTGCTGTAGATATATTTCTTGATCCAATGCGATAGTGGGGCACAAGTTATCCCTCACTCTGGGATATTCAAAGAGGCTGGAAACCCGGGTTTAGAGTTGCAGTACAGACTGTACTGAAATATCCATTACTGATTCAAAGTAACAGTGTCACAGTGTCACAAATGCAAGAGACGCGTTTCGCCCTCCCTTGGGCTTTATCAAGATGCATGTGACAGGTAACTGAGAGCCTTTTAAATGATCCATTCAGTTTTGATTGGTTGGTGGATTCAGTTGTAAAGGTAACACCCTTCAGGTAATTAAGGTGGTATCTCTTTTGCTTTCACCTTGGAGATTATTATTCTTTAGATGTTTAAGGTAACACCCTCCCTGTAAATAAGGTGGTATGTGCTTCATTCATTCGTTATAGATTCTTTGTGCTTGTCTAATATGGAAAAACATTTTCATAAAAATATATCTATGCAATACATTATCACTATCAGTGATATCATAGCCGTAAGGCCATAATGAATTTGCTGGATTAATCACTTGCAGATATAATTCTAAACCAAGGAAATATAAATATCTACCATGAGTGAACAAATGTGTTAAAAAGGGGGTTTATATAGCGAGTTGATAAAACTTTATAAAACACATCGTTGCATAATATTAGGAAAATGAGTGAGTGAATCAATATTTAATGGTATATTCAAAGTTACAGGGCTAATAAATAGTTACACATATAGTGAAACAAATCTCAATTGAAAATAAATAATGTGCCTATATAAATAAAAATAAGGTGCTACTGGGTTATGGGTTTATTCAATTTTTACTTTAATCTGTATAGGGTGTGTATACTTTAAGCTTGCTAGCCGACTTTCTCTATCCTGAAGCTTAGGCTTCACTTTTTTGGTCCTTCTCTCCAGAAGGCAGTTGAGCACACCAGATTACCTTACTGTCTATGCCTTCTGTGCTATATTCCTTAGCAGGTTCCTTCTCTCCAGAAGGCAGTTGAGCACACCAGATACCTTACCGTCTATGCCTTCTGTGCTATATTCCTTAGAAGGTTCCTTCTCTCCAGAAGGCAGTTGAGCACACCAGATACCTTACCGTCTATGCCTTCTGTGCTATATTCTTTGGCAGGTTCCTTCTCTCCAGAAGGCAGTTGAGCACACCAGATACCTTACCGTCTATGCCTTCTGTGCTATATTCCTTAGAAGGTTCCTTCTCTCCAGAAGGCAGTTGAGCACACCAGATACCTTACCGTCTATGCCTTCTGTGCTATATTCCTTAGAAGGTTCCTTCTCTCCAGAAGGCAGTTGAGCACACCAGATTACCTTACTGTCTATGCCTTCTGTGCTATATTCTTTGGCAGGTTCCTTCTCTACAGAAGGCAGTTGAGCACACCAGATTACCTTACTGTCTATGCCTTCTGTGCTATATTCTTTGGCAGGTTCCTTCTCTACAGAAGGCTGTTGAGCACACCAGATTACCTTACTGTCTATGCCTTCTGTGCTATATTCTTTGGCAGGTTCCTTCTCTCCAGAAGGCAGTTGAGCACACCAGATACCTTACTGTCTATGCCTTCTGTGCTATGTTCTTTGGCAGGTTCCTTCTCTCCAGAAGGCAGGTGAACACACCAGATACCTTACTGTCTAGGCCTTCTGTGCTATATTCTTTAGCAGGTTTCTTCTCTCCAGAAGGCAGTTGAGCACACCAGATACCTTACTGTCTATGCCTTGCACACATGGCTAGTGCATAAATGTACCAATGAGCTCTCTAGTTATGAAGACCCAAGTCTTTGTCCTGGTGTCTATAGTAGACTTATAGATGAGCGCATACACACCAGCTTCAATCAGCATATGAAGGGTTACAGCACAATATATATTTTTTAACACTGGCCAATTGTATGGAAGTAGTGGGGTTTATTGTTGTCATGGTTAGATGTGGTTTTCTCAAGATTTCATCTCCGTCCTCTGCAATCATTTTTTAACTGACACAGAAAAGATTATATCCCAGGATCAGGTGAAGACAGGCCTTAAACAATGGAATAGTGTCTGCAAGCAATCCAGAGACTTAATTTCTAAGCCCTTGAAGGCCGCTTCTTATCTGAATGCATCTGACACAGAAAGGCGTTAGTTCATGTATGCCATATAGATAACATTTGTGCTCACACCTGTGGAGTTACCTAGGAGTCAGCACTGATTGGCTAAAATGCACGTCTGTCAAAAGAACTGAAATAAGGGGGCAGTCTGCAGAGGCTTAGATACCAGGTAAACACAGAAGTAAAAAGTATATTAATATAACTGTTGGTTATGCAAAACTGGGAAATGGGTAATAAAGGAATTATCTTTTTAAACAATAGAAATTCTGAAGTAGACTGTTCCTTTAAAGATAGTTTTATATAATGTTTAATACTTTTGTATGCATAGTGCCCTCAAAAAGATAATACAGTATTGTAATTTAATGTAATGTAATTAATGTAATTATTGTTGTTTTAAATATAGACTGTTTGCATTTTAGAACACAAAAAATACAACAAACGAACCAAAAGCACAGGCAGACAAAAACCGTATTTTTTTTTTATTTTTTTAAATCTTAATGAAAAAGTTTAATTTTTAGAATAAGTTTTTTTATTTTAATTCTGCATTTGGGGATTTGTACCTGTATGTTGCATAGATACTCCATCTTTACCATCTATAATCAATCTAGGAAATGAATATTCTCAGATGTTTTTTTTGTGTGTGTTTATTTAGAATAGTGGCTGTTCTCTTTACTAAATTGATTTTTTTTATTTGAATTAATCACATTAGGTACTGTATTAGTAAAGCCTTGTCTTCTGTATATGGTGTTAGCCTTACACCTGCCCATTTGCCAGATCTGCAAAAAGAGAGAGACCAGAATTCTGATAATCCGGAAGTAATTGTTCTTGATGCTAAAAGATTTCAGGTAAGTCTGATTTAACTATTTCTTAAAACAAGTGGGTCCAGTTTTGCAATTTGTTTTACTGTTTGTAACCCCGTAACAGTAGGTGATAGGAGTTTCATCTTTCAATAGACCTCTGAAAATATGTGCATGTGATGATCATAGTGTAAACGTGCTGTATTTGACCTGTTATGGGCAAGTCAGAGGAATGTTGTGCAATTGGTTAAAGTAGGAATGAACCAGAATATAGAGATTGTACTTTCTCCAACATAGGTGTGTCCGGTCCACGGCGTCATCCTTACTTGTGGGATATTCTCTTCCCCAACAGGAAATGGCAAAGAGCCCAGCAAAGCTGGTCACATGATCCCTCCTAGGCTCCGCCTACCCCAGTCATTCTCTTTGCCGTTGTACAGGCAACATCTCCACGGAGATGGCTTAGAGTTTTTTAGTGTTTAACTGTAGTTTTTATTATTCAATCAAGAGTTTGTTATTTTAAAATAGTGCTGGTATGTACTATTTACTCAGAAACAGAAAAGAGATGAAGATTTCTGTTTGTATGAGGAAAATGATTTTAGCACCGTAACTAAAATCCATGGCTGTTCCACACAGGACTGTTGAGAGCAATTAACTTCAGTTGGGGGAACAGTGTGCAGTCTCTTACTGCTTGAGGTATGACACATTCTAACAAGACGATGTAATGCTGGAAGCTGTCATTTTCCCTATGGGATCCGGTAAGCCATGTTTATTAAGATAGTAAATAAGGGCTTCACAAGGGCTTATTAAGACTGTAGACTTTTTCTGGGCTAAATCGATTCATTATTAACACATATTTAGCCTTGAGGAATCATTTATTCTGGGTATTTTGATATGATTATATCGGCAGGCACTGTTTTAGACACTTTATTCTTTAGGGGCTTTCCCTAATCATAGTCAGAGCCTCATTTTCGCGCCGGTATGGCGCACTTGTTTTTGAGGCGAGCGTCGTCCCTTCCTCAAGTAAAGGCTCACACGGACATTGTCCTGGCCTTTCTCAGATCTCACGGATGGAAAGTGAACGTGGAAAAGAGTTCTCTATCTCCGTCAACGAGGGTTCCCTTCTTGGGAACTATAATAGACTCCTTAGAAATGAGGATTTTTCTGACAGAAGCCAGAAAAACAAAACTTCTAGACTCTTGTCGGATACTTCATTCCGTTCCTCTTCCTTCCATAGCGCAGTGCATGGAAGTGATAGGTTTGATGGTAGCGGCAATGGACATAGTTCCTTTTGTGCGCATTCATCTAAGACCATTACAACTGTTCATGCTCAGTCAGTGGAATGGGGACTATTCAGACTTGTCTCCGAAGATACAAGCAAATCAGAGAACCAGAGACTCATTCCGTTGGTGGCTGTCCCTGGACAACCTGTCACAAGGGATGACCTTCCGCAGACCAGAGTGGGTCATTGTCACGACCGACGCCAGTCTGATGGGCTGGGGCGCGGTCTGGGGATCCCTGAAAGCTCAGGGTCTTTGGTCTCGGGTAGAATCTCTTCTACCGATAAATATTCTGGAACTGAGAGCGATATTCAATGCTCTCAAAGCTTGGCCTCAGCTAGCGAGGGCCAAGTTCATACATCAACCATCAGGGGGGAACAAGGAGTTCCCTAGCGATGGAAGAAGTGACCAAAATCATTCTATGGGCGGAGTCTCACTCCTGCCACCTGTCTGCTATCCACATCCCAGGAGTGGAAAATTGGGAAGCGGATTTTCTGAGTCGTCAGACATTGCATCCGGGGGAGTGGGAACTCCATCCGGAAATCTTTGCCCAAGTCACTCAACCGTGGGGCATTCCAGACATGGATCTGATGGCCTCTCGTCAGAACTTCAGAGTTCCTTACTACGGGTACAGATCCAGGGATCCCAAGGCGGCTCTAGTGGATGCACTAGTAGCACCTTGGACCTTCAAACTAGCTTATGTGTTCCCGCCGTTTCCTCTCATCCCCAGGCTGGTAGCCAGGATCAATCAGGAGAGGGCGTCGGTGATTTTGATAGCTCCTGCGTGGCCACGCAGGACTTGGTATGCAGATCTGGTGAATATGTCATCGGCTCCACCATGGAAGCTACCTTTGAGAGACCTTCTTGTTCTAGGTCCGTTCGACCCACTCCAGCTGACTGCTTGGAGATTGAACGCTTGATCTTATCAAAGCGAGGGTTCTCAGATTCTGTTATTAATACTCTTGTTCAGGCCTGAAAGCCTGTAACCAGAAAAATTACCACATAATTTGGTATATCTGTTGGTGTGAATCTGCAGGATTCCCTTGGGACAAGGTTAAGATTCCTAAGAGTCTATCCTTCCTTCGAGAAGGATTGGAAAAAGGATTATCTGCAAGTTCCTTGATGGGACAGATTTCTGCCTTGTCTGTGTTACTTCACAAAAAGCTGGCAGCTGTGCCAGATGTTCTAGCCTTTGTTCAGGCTCTGGTTAGAATCAAGCCTGTTTACAAAATTTTGACTCCTCCTTGGAGTCTCAACCTAGTTCTTTCAGTTCTTCAGGGGGTTCCGTTTGAACCCTTACATTCCGTTGATATTAAGTTATTATCTTGGAAAGTTTTGTTTTTGGTTGCAATTTCTTCTGCTAGAAGAGTTTCAGAATTATCTGCTCTGCAGTGTTCTTCTCCTTATCTGGTGTTCCATGCAGATAAGGTGGTTTTGCGTACTAAACCTGGTTTTCTTCCAAAAGTTGTTTCTAACAAAAACATTAACCAGGAGATAGTTGTGCCTTCTTTGTGTCCTAATCCAGTTTCAAAGAAGGAACGTTTGTTGCACAACTTGGATGTAGTTCGTGCTCTCAAATTTTACTTAGCAGCTACTAAGGATTTCAGACAAACTTTGTCTTTGTTTGTTGTTTATTCTGGTAAACGGAGAGGTCAAAAAGCAACTTCTACCTCTCTCTCCTTCTGGATTAAAAGCATTATCCGATTGGCTTATGAGACTGCCGGACGGCAGCCTCCTGAAAGAATCACAGCTCACTCCACTAGGGCTGTGGCTTCCACATGGGCCTTCAAGAACGAGGCTTCTGTTGATCAGATATGTAAGGCAGCGACTTGGTCTTCACTGCACACTTTTTCTAAATTTTACAAATTTGATACTTTTGCTTCTTCTGAGGCTATTTTTGGGAGAAAGGTTTTGCAAGCCGTGGTGCCTTCCATTTAGGTGACCTGATTTGCTCCCTCCCTTCATCCGTGTCCTAAAGCTTTGGTATTGGTTCCCACAAGTAAGGATGACGCCGTGGACCGGACACACCTATGTTGGAGAAAACAGAATTTATGTTTACCTGATAAATTACTTTCTCCAACGGTGTGTCCGGTCCACGGCCCGCCCTGGTTTTTTTAATCAGGTCTGATAATTTATTTTCTTTAACTACAGTCACCACGGTAACATATGGTTTCTCCTATGCAAATATTCCTCCTTAACGTCGGTCGAATGACTGGGGTAGGCGGAGCCTAGGAGGGATCATGTGACCAGCTTTGCTGGGCTCTTTGCCATTTCCTGTTGGGGAAGAGAATATCCCACAAGTAAGGATGACGCCGTGGACCGGACACACCGTTGGAGAAAGTAATTTATCAGGTAAACATAAATTCTGTTTTTATAAAGATATGTGCTTTCTAGTACAAATGTTATTTAACGGCATAGGCACACACAGGTTGGGATCATTGGTCTCCTGGTAGAAGATTATTTTCCTTGCTGCTAAAAAAGATTAACAATGTGTTATGCTCCTGTTATTCCTTTACTCTCTTTTCATATGAATAAAAGATTGTGGCCATTTTGTATTCCAGCATTTTTATGTGAACAGTACAGGTTTCATTCACTTTTTACTGTACCTCTGGTTAACTTAGTAAAATACATGTATGATGAAACAGTTACTTGTTAAACACTTATCAGCTTTAAGGACTCAGGCACATTCTACTTAGGCAACTTCTTTAGGCATTCATAATAATGCCTCAGTTTTCACATCTGATAACCTATTTGAAAGACTCATTGCACATTTTTGCTAACTGAATGTCTGGTCTGCCTCTTCTTTTGACTATGAAGGCCAAGATAATTACAAATTCTATAATCAACAGACTTTTTATATCTCTGCTTATATCCTAGCTAATATTTACCTTGGTTATCATCCCTATCTATGTCACATCTATACATGTAAAGGGTGTGTGGCTCCTTTTCTGTCCATGCCCCTGCTGAAATAGGTCTCATGTAGTAAGTATTGGCTATAATATTGACCACAATGGAAAAGTTTCTGTTTATTTGTATAATTTCTCATTTTCTCTACTTGCATCTCACTTTTAATAAAGCATATTTCAAATTTCTAATGTCTGCAGTGAAAACAGTTTATCTGCCTTCCATTCCATTTGGCAACTTCACCCAGAACCACTTGTTATCTCACAGTACAAACATTAAATCAGCGCTAAAACTAATACCCCAAGTAATGATTTGCCCTCAGTACATAAGAATATATATATGAATAGTTTAATATGTGACTAATCGCAAATAGTTCCTAAAATTTCATAACATTAGTTTCTCCAACATAGGTGTGTCCGGTCCACGGCGTCATCCTTACTTGTGGGATATTCTCTTCCCCAACAGGAAATGGCAAAGAGCCCAGCAAAGCTGGTCACATGATCCCTCCTAGGCTCCGCCTACCCCAGTCATTCTCTTTGCCGTTGTACAGGCAACATCTCCACGGAGATGGCTTAGAGTTTTTTAGTGTTTAACTGTAGTTTTTCATTATTCAATCAAGAGTTTGTTATTTTCAAATAGTGCTGGTACGTACTATTTACTCAGAAACAGAAAAGAGATGAAGAATTCTGTTTGTATGAGGAAAATGATTTTAGCAACCGTAACTAAAATCCATGGCTGTTCCACACAGGACTGTTGAGAGCAATTAACTTCAGTTGGGGGAACAGTTTGCAGTCCCTTGCTGCTTGAGGTATGACACATTCTAACAAGACGATGTAATGCTGGAAGCTGTCATTTTCCCTATGGGATCCGGTAAGCCATGTTTATTACGATTGTAAATAAGGGCTTCACAAGGGCTTATTTAAACTGTAGACTTTTTCTGGGCTAAATCGATTGATTATTAACACATATTTAGCCTTGAGGAATCATTTTATCTGGGTATTTTGATATAATAATATCGGCAGGCACTGTTTTAGACACCTTATTCTTTAGGGGCTTTCCCAAAGCATAGGCAGAGTCTCATTTTCGCGCCGGTGTTGCGCACTTGTTTTTGAGAGGCATGGCATGCAGTCGCATGTGAGAGGAGCTCTGATACTTATAAAAGACTTCTGAAGGAAAGTGAACGTGGAAAAGAGTTCTCTATCCCCGTCAACAAGGGTTCCCTTCTTGGGAACAATTATAGACTCCTTAGAAATGAGGATCTTTCTAACAGAGGCCAGAAAAACAAAGCTTCTGGACTCTTGTCGGATACTTCATTCCGTTCCTCTTCCTTCCATAGCTCAGTGCATGGAAGTGATCGGGTTGATGGTGGCGGCGATGGACATAGTTCCTTTTGCGCGCATTCATCTAAGACCATTACAACTGTGCATGCTCAGTCAGTGGAATGGGGACTATACAGACTTGTCTCCGAAGATACAAGTAAATCAGAGAACCAGAGACTCACTCCGTTGGTGGCTGTCCCTGGACAATCTGTCTCAAGGGATGATGTTCCACAGACCAGAGTGGGTCATTGTCACGACCGACGCCAGTCTGATAGGCTGGGGCGCGGTCTGGGGATCCCTGAAAGCTCAGGGTCTTTGGTCTCGGGAAGAATCTCTTCTACCGATAAATATTCTGGAACTGAGAGCGATATTCAATGCTCTCCAGGCCTGGCCCCAGCTTGCGAGGACCAGGTTCATACGGTTTCAATCAGACAACATGACGACTGTTGCGTACATCAACCATCAGGGGGGAACAAGGAGTTCCCTAGCGATGGAAGAAGTAACCAAAATTATTCTTTGGGCGGAGTCTCACTCCTGCCACCTGTCTGCTATCCACATCCCAGGAGTGGAAAATTGGGAAGCGGATTTTCTGAGTCGGCAGACATTGCATCCGGGGGAGTGGGAACTCCATCCGGAAATCTTTGCCCAAGTCACTCACCTGTGGGGCATTCCAGACATGGATCTGATGGCCTCTCGTCAGAACTTCAAAGTTCCTTGCTACGGGGCCAGATCCAGGGATCCCAAGGCGGCTCTAGTGGATGCACTAGTAGCACCTTGGACCTTCAAACTAGCTTATGTGTTCCCGCCATTTCCTCTCATCCCCAGGCTGATAGCCAGGATCAAGCAGGAGAGGGCGTCGGTGATCTTGATAGCTCCTGCGTGGCCACGCAGGACTTGGTATGCAGACCTGGTGAATATGTCATCGGCTCCACCTTGGAAGCTACCTTTGAGACGAGACCTTCTTGTTCAGGGTCCGTTCGAACATCCGAATCTGGTTTCACTCCAGCTGACTGCTTGGAGATTGAACGCTTGATTTTATCGAAGCGAGGATTCTCAGATTCTGTTATCGATACTCTTGTTCAGGCCAGAAAGCCTGTGACTAGAAAGATTTACCATAAAATTTGGAAAAAATATATCTGTTGGTGTGAATCTAAAGGATTCCCTTGGGACAAGGTTAAGATTCCTAGGATTCTATCCTTCCTTCAAGAAGGATTGGAAAAAGGATTATCTGCAAGTTCCCTGAAGGGACAGATTTCTGCCTTGTCGGTATTACTTCACAAAAAGCTGGCAGCTGTGCCAGATGTTCAAGCCTTTGTTCAGGCTCTGGTTAGAATCAAGCCTGTTTACAAACCTTTGACTCCTCCTTGGAGTCTCAATTTAGTTCTTTCAGTTCTTCAGGGGGTTCCGTTTGAACCCTTACATTCCGTTGATATTAAGTTATTATCTTGGAAAGTTTTGTTTTTAGTTGCGATTTCTTCTGCTAGAAGAGTCTCAGAATTATCTGCTCTGCAGTGTTCTCCTCCTTATCTGGTGTTCCATGCAGATAAGGTGGTTTTACGTACTAAACCTGGTTTTCTTCCAAAAGTTGTTTCTAACAAAAACATTAACCAGGAGATTATCGTACCTTCTCTGTGTCCAAAACCAGTTTCAAAGAAGGAACGTTTGTTGCACAATTTGGATGTTGTTCGCGCTCTAAAATTCTATTTAGATGCTACAAAGGATTTTAGACAAACATCTTCCTTGTTTGTTGTTTATTCAGGTAAAAGGAGAGGTCAAAAAGCAACTTCTACCTCTCTCTCTTTTTGGATTAAAAGCATCATCAGATTGGCTTACGAGACTGCCGGACGGCAGCCTCCCGAAAGAATCACAGCTCATTCCACTAGGGCTGTGGCTTCCACATGGGCCTTCAAGAACGAGGCTTCTGTTGATCAGATATGTAGGGCAGCGACTTGGTCTTCACTGCACACTTTTACCAAATTTTACAAGTTTGATACTTTTGCTTCTTCTGAGGCTATTTTTGGGAGAAAGGTTTTGCAAGCCGTGGTGCCTTCCATTTAGGTGACCTGATTTGCTCCCTCCCTTCATCCGTGTCCTAAAGCTTTGGTATTGGTTCCCACAAGTAAGGATGACGCCGTGGACCGGACACACCTATGTTGGAGAAAACAGAATTTATGTTTACCTGATAAATTTCTTTCTCCAACGGTGTGTCCGGTCCACGGCCCGCCCTGGTTTTTTTAATCAGGTCTGATATTTTATTTTCTTTAACTACAGTCACCACGGTACCATATGGTTTCTCCTATGCAAATATTCCTCCTTAACGTCGGTCGAATGACTGGGGTAGGCGGAGCCTAGGAGGGATCATGTGACCAGCTTTGCTGGGCTCTTTGCCATTTCCTGTTGGGGAAGAGAATATCCCACAAGTAAGGATGACGCCGTGGACCGGACACACCGTTGGAGAAAGAAATTTATCAGGTAAACATAAATTCTGTTTTTCTTAAAGACGTAAAAAAAATTCACATTACATGTAAAAAATCCACAATATATGTACAATTAGTTTCAACTAAACAAAATCAATATGGCCAATATAAATTGATAAGTGTTAGAATACTTAGTCCATGGTTTTAGGTGAGCATGAGAATGAATCCGGGTGCAGCTCATCTATGCTGGAAATTCCTTAGTCCAACCAAGGGTAGTGACAAGATTCGAGATTGAAAAAAGAAAGCGCAACTCTGTTTCAGGTAATTTAATAACAAAATAGTTTACAATAACGTATGCTCACTTACACATGAAATAGCACACTAATACTCAGGAGTACTTCCTGCAATCGCACTAGCTAGTGCACCATCGGCTTCAAATGTCCAGGATATCCAGAATCGCCCAGCTGAAGACTTTGTACAGCAGAACAGCTGATCGGCTCTGTTAAGCATCCAGATTTACCAGCACAGGAAACACGTGGAAGCACCAGACAGTCTAATGCCGGTAGTTCGTCACCTCTATGTGTTTCATTTGGCTTTGGCTGAACTTCTTCAAGGAGGGTTTGTAGAATGCGGATATCGGCCCTCAAATGTCAAGTGCCTTTTAAGTCATCCGTGGTTATTAAATGGCCAATCGCCATCCTGAATAAAAAATCCACTGATTGGTTCCCTGAGCATTAGTTGTTGCCAAAACGACAAAGCAACAGCTCCTAAATCAATTGAAAAAAAAAAAAACAATATTCAATCTACTACATAAAAACACTGTAAAATGTGGCACAATCGATAAGCATTATAATAAATATAATAATTTAATATTAAAACATATATATCTGGATACATTTCTGTATATAAACAAATTTCATGGATATGATTGCTAGTATTAAATGGGTCACCTTTTAGTGGGGTTATTTAAGCTTAACTGGAGCTTTTTGTAAGTATTTTAGATTTGTATAGGTTTAACTCAATGGACTTTGGTCTTTTTTCAACCTTATCTACTATGTATATCCATATACACATTTAAAGTGAATGTCAATTTTGATGCTAACGTGCCGGTTTTTAAAAATTTGATTAAAAACAGGGGCACTTTAATTCATCAACATTTACATTTCACTCCTGTTGAGAAAAAAAACTTACCTTTTAATCTTCACAGCAGCTCCAGCTTCCTCCGGTTGTTGCAAGCCATTTCTGATGTCAGAAATGATGGATAGGTCATCCTCCAATCACGGCTTCCCCCCGGGGGAATCAGTGTCTGATTCAACACAGTGATTGGAGGAAACCGGATTCCTCATTTTAGACCCAGGAAGAAGCTTTGCAACGGGTGGAGGAAGCTGGAGCTGCTGTGAAGATTAAAAGTTAAGTTTTCTTTTACAAAGATATGACGAGTCCACGGATTTCATCCTTACTTGTGGGATATTAACCTCCTGCTAACAGGAAGTGGCAAAGAGCACCACAGCAAAGCTGTATATATAGCCCCTCCCCTTCCCCTCCACCCTCAGTCATTCTCTTTGCCTGTGTTATACTAGGAAGACATGGTAAAGTGAGGTGTTAGTTTTAGTTTCTTCAATCAAGAAGTTTTTTATTTTAAATGGTACCGGTGCATACTATTTGACTCAGGGGGATATGGAAGAAGATTTCTGCCCTGAGGTTTAATGATCTTAGCATTTGTAACTAAGATCCACGCTGGTTCCCACAAGACTTCTGAAGGTAACCATGAGACATCTTCAGTGTGGAGACCGGTTTCATGCTACAAGCAGCATTAAGGTATGTGCAGCCTTTTTTTCTGAGGAGACTTGGTGTATCAGAACTGGCTGGCATTATTTCTCTTGTTAAGTGTGTTCAGTCCACGGGTCATCCATTACTTATGGGATATATTCTCCTTCCCAACAGGAAGTTGCAAGAGGATCACCCAAGCAGAGCTGCTATATAGCTCCTCCCCTCACATGTCATATCCAGTCATTCTCTTGCAACCCTCAACAAAGAAGGAGGTCGCGAGAGGAGTTGGAGTTTTTACTTAATTATTCTTCAATCAAAAGTTTGTTATTTTAAAATGGCACCGGAGTGTGCCGTTTTTTGTATCTCAGGCAGTATTTGGAGAAGAATCTGCCTGCGTTTTTCTATGATCTTAGCAGACGTAACTAAGATTCGCTGGCTGTTCTCGACATTCTGAGGGGTAGGGTAACTTCAGAAAGAGGGGAATAGCATGCGGGGTCCCCCGCAAAGGAGGTATGTGCAGTACATTATTTTCTGGGAATGGAATTGACTAAGAAAATACTGCTGTTACCCATATGATGTAAGTACAGCCTTAAATGCAGTAATAGCGACTGGTATCAGGCTGATAAATGTATGCGCAGTTGAGTTAATTTCTAGGGACTAGAATTTGACTGAGATAATACTGTTAATACTGAAATAATGTCTAAGCCTTATCTGCAGTGGAAGCGACTGGTAGCAGGCTTAGTGATAACTTTGCATGACATTGAAAATGTTGTTTTTAAAACGTTTACTGGCATGTTATTAGTTTTGTGTGGTACTTTGGTAATAAATCTTTTTGGGCATGATTTTTTTCCACATGGCTAACGTATTTTTCTGCATAGAAAGTTATATCAGGGCTCCCACTGTTGTAATAGGAGTGGGAGGGACCTTGTTTTAGCGCCTTTGTGCTAGAATTTTAACTGCGCAACGTCTTCCTGCTTCTTCCTCCTTGATCCAGGACGTCTCTAGAGAGCTCAGGGGTCTGCAAAATTCGTTTTTGAGGGAGGTAATCAGTCACAGCAGATCTGTGACAGTGTGTTTGACTGTGATAAAAGCGTTAAATCTTAATTTGATATCCGTTTTTGGGTATTGAGGGGTTAATCATCCTTTTGCTAATGGGTGCAATCCTCTGCTAATTAATACACTTCTCGTTAAGAATTGTTTGACTATAAATGTGTTTTTTAAAAGCGCTGCAGCGTTTTTTATATTGCTTGTAAACTTATTGAAAGTGATTTCCAAGCTTCATTGCTAAGTCTGTTTAAACATGTCTGATACAGAGGAATCTGCTTGTTCATTATGTTCAAAAGCCAATGTGGAGCCCAATAGAACTATGTGTACCAATTGTATTGATATTACTTTGAATAAAAGTCAATCTGTACCGATAAAGAAATTATCACCAGACAACGAGGGGGAAGTTATGCCGTCTAACTCTCCTCACGTGTCAGTACCTTCATCTCCCGCTCGGGAGATGCGTAAGATTGAGGCGCCAAGTACATCAAGGCCCTTACAAATCACTTTACATGATATGGCTAATGTTATGAAAGAAGTATTATACAATATGCCCGAATTAAGAGGCAAGCGCGATAGCTCTGGGTTAAGGACAGAGCGCGCTGATGACACGAGAGCCATGTCTGATACTGCGTCACAATTTGCACAACATGAGGACGGTGAGCTTCATTCTGTCGGTGACGGTTCTGATTCGGGGAGACTGGATTCAGAAATTTTTTAAATTTAAGCTCGAGAACCTCCGCGTGTTACTAGGGGAGGTGTTAGCAGCTCTGAATGATTGCGAAACGGTGGCAATCCCAGAGATATTATGAAGGTTGGATAGATACTATGCGGTACCGGTGTGTACTGATGTTTTTCCTATACCAAAAAGACTTACAGAAATTATTAGTAAGGAGTGGGATAGACCCGGTGTGCCCTTTTCCCCTCCTCCTATATTTAGAAAAATGTTTCCTATAGACGCCACCACACGAGACTTATGGCAGACGGTCCCTAAGGTGGAGGGAGCAGTTTCTACTTTAGCCAAGCGTACCACTATCCCGGTGGAGGATAGCTGTGCTTTCTCAGATCCAATGGATAAAAAATTAGAGGGTTACCTTAAGAAAATGTTTGTTCAACAAGGTTTTATATTGCAGCCCCTTGCATGCATTGCGCCTGTCACGGCTGCAGCAGCATTCTGGTTTGAGTCTCTGGAAGAGGCGATTCGCACAGCGCCATTGGATGAGACTTTGAGCAAAGTTAAAACGCTTAAACTGGCTAATGCGTTTGTTTCAGATGCCGTAGTGCATTTAACCAAACTTACGGCTAAAAATTCCGGATTCGCCATACAGGCGTGCAGGGCGCTATGGCTTAAATCCTGGTCAGCAGATGTAACTTCTAAGTCTAAACAACTTAACATTCCCTTCAAAGGGCAGACCTTATTCGGGCCCGGCTTGAAGGAAATTATTGCTGACATTACGGGAGGTAAGGGCCACACCCTTCCTCAGGACAGGGCCAAACCAAAGGCCAAACAGTCTAATTTTCGTGCCTTTCGTAACTTCAAGGCAGGAGCAGCATCAACTTCCTCCGCTCCAAAACAGGAAGGAACTACTGCTCGTTACAGACAGGGTTGGAAAGGCAACCAGTCATGGAACAAGGGCAAGCAGGCCAGAAAGCCTACTTCCGCCCCTAAGACAGCATGAAGACAGGGCCCCCTCTCCGGAGACGGATCTAGTGGGGGGCAGACTTTCTCTCTTCGCCCAGGCTTGGGCAAGAGATGTACAGGATCCCTGGACGTTGGAGATTATATCTCAGGGATACCTTCTGGATTTCAAGACTTCTCCTCCACAAGGGAGGTTTCATCTGTCAAGGTTATCAACAAACCTAGTAAAGAAAGAGGCATTTCTACAATGTGTACAAGACCTCTTAGTGATGGGAGTGATCCACCCAGTTCCGCGAACAAGGGTTTTACTCAAATCTATTTGTGGTTCCCAAAAAAGAGGGAACCTTCAGATCAATCTTAGACTTAAAAATCTTAAACAAATTCCTAAGGGTTCCATCGTTCAAGATGGAAACCATTCGGACCAACCTACCCATGATCCAAGAGGGTCAATATATGACCACAGTGGACTTAAAGGATGCCTACCTTCACATACCGATTCACAAAGATCATTATCGGTACCTAAGGTTTGCTTTTCTAGACAAACATTACCAGTTTGTAGCTCTTCCCTTCGGGTTAGCTACGGCCCCGAGAATTTTTACGAAGGATCTGGGTTCGCTTCTGGCGGTACTAAGACCACGAGGCATAGCGGTGGCCCCGTACCTAGACGACATTCTGATACAAGCGTCAAGTAGCATTTCTGAGGTTGCATGGGTGGAAAGTGAACGTGGAAAAGAGTTCTCTGTTACCACTCACAAGGGTTCCTTTTCTAGGGACTCTTATAGATTCTGTAGAGATGAAGATTTACCTGACGGAGTCCAGGTTATCAAAGATTCTCAATGCTTGCCGTGTCCTTCACTCCATTCCAAGCCCATCAGTAGCTCAGTGCATGGAAGTAATCGGCTTAATGGTCGCGGCAATGGACATAGTGCCATTTGCGCGCCTGCATCTCAGACCGCTGCAACTATGCATGCTAAGTCAATGGAACGGGGATTACTCAGATCTGTCCCCTTTGCTAAATCTGGACCAGGAGACCAGAGATTCTCTTCTCTGGTGGTTGTCACTGGTTCATCTGTCCAAAGGAATGACCTTTCGCAGACCAGATTGGACGATTGTAACAACGGATGCCAGCCTTCTAGGCTGGGGAGCAGTCTGGAATTCCCTGAAGGCTCAGGGATCGTGGACTCAGGTGGAGAAACTCCTCCCAATAAACATTCTAGAATTAAGAGCAATATTCAATGCTCTTCTAGCTTGGCCTTAGTTAGAAACACTGAGGTTCATAAGATTTCAGTCGGACAACATCACGACTGTGGCTTACATCAATCATCAAGGGGGAACCAGGAGTTCTCTAGCGATGTTGGAAGTCTCGAAGATAATTCGCTGGGCAGAGTCTCACTCTTGCCACCTGTCAGCGATCTACATCCCAGGCGTGGAGAACTGGGAGGCGGATTTTCTAAGTCGCCAGACTTTTCATCCGGGGGAGTGGGAATTTCACCCGGAGGTATTTGCTCAACTGATTCGTCGTTGGGGCAAACCGGATCTGGATCTCATGGCATCTCGCCAGAACGCCAAGCTTCCTTGTTACGGATCCAGGTCCAGGGACCCGGGAGCGGTGCTGGTAGATGCATTAGCAGCCCCTTGGGTTTTCAACATTGCTTATGTGTTTCCACCTTTTCCGTTGCTACCTCGACTGATTGCCAGGATCAAACAGGAGAGGGCATCGGTGATTCTGATAGCGCCTGCGTGGCCACGCAGGACCTGGTATGCAGACCTAGTGGACATGTCGTCCTGTCCACCATGGTCTCTACCCCTGAGGCAGGACCTTCTAATTCAGGGTCCTTTCAACCATCCAAACCTAATTTCTCTGAGGCTGACTGCTTGGAAATTGAACGCTTGATTCTATCAAAGCGTGGGTTTTCGGATTCGGTTATTGATACATTAATACAGGCTCGGAAACCTGTTACCAGAAAAATTTACCATAAGATATGGCGTAAATATTTGTATTGGTGTGAATCCAAGAGTTACTCATGGAGTAAGGTTTGGATTCCTAGGATATTGTCTTTTCTACATGAGGGTTTAGAAAAGGGCTTATCCGCTAGTTCACTAAAGGGACAGATTTCTGCTCTGTCTATTCTTTTACACAAGCGTCTGGCAGACAATCCAGATGTCCAGGCTTTTTGTCAGGCTTTGGCTAGAATTAAACCTGTATTTAAAACTGTTGCTCCTCCTTGGAGCTTAAACTTGGTTCTTAAAGTTCTGCAGGGTGTTCCGTTTGAACCCCTTCATTCCATTGATATTAAACTTTTATCTTGGAAAGTTCTGTTTTTGATGGCTATTTCCTCGGCTCGAAGAGTCTCTGAGTTATCTGCCTTACATTGTGATTCTCCTTATCTGATCTTTCATTCAGACAAGGTAGTCCTGCGTACTAAACCTGGGTTTTTACCTAAGGTTGTTTCTAACAGGAATATCAATCAAGAGATTGTTGTTCCATCATTATGTCCTAATCCTTCTTCAAAGAAGGAACGTCTTTTGCATAATCTAGACGTAGTCCGTGCTCTGAAGTTCTACTTACAGGCAACTAAGGATTTTCGGCAAACTTCTTCTCTGTTTGTCGTTTACTCTGGACAGAGGAGAGGTCAAAAGGCTTCGGCTACCTCTCTCTCTTTTTGGCTTCGTAGCATAATACGTTTAGCCTATGAGACTGCTGGACAGCAGCCTCCTGAACGAATTACAGCTCATTCCACTAGAGCTGTGGCTTCCACTTGGGCCTTTAAGAATGAGGCCTCTGTTGAACAGATTTGCAAGGCTGCAACTTGGTCTTCACTTCATACTTTTTCCAAATTTTACAAATTTGACACTTTTGCTTCTTCAGAGGCTGTTTTTGGGAGAGAGGTTCTACAGGCAGTGGTTCCTTCTGTTTAATGTTCCTGCCTTGTCCCTCCCATCATCCGTGTACTTTAGCTTTGGTATTGGTATCCCATAAGTAATGGATGACCCGTGGACTGAACACACTTAACAAGAGAAAACATAATTTATGCTTACCTGATAAATTTATTTCTCTTGTAGTGTGTTCAGTCCACGGCCCGCCCTGTCTTTTTTGAGGCAGGTTCTAAATTTTAAATTATAACTCCAGTCACCACTGCACCCTATAGTTTCTCCTTTCTCGTCTTGTTTCGGTCGAATGACTGGATATGACATGTGAGGGGAGGAGCTATATAGCAGCTCTGCTTGTATGATCCTCTTGCAACTTCCTGTTGGGAAGGAGAATATATCCCATAAGTAATGGATGACCCGTGGACTGAACACACTACAAGAGAAATAAATTTATCAGGTAAGCATAAATTATGTTTTCCCTGTATGGGGATGGGGTAAGCAGTAAAACCTATTTTAATAAGAGGGGTGTTACTAGAGTCCCTATATTATATTTTTCATTAGTTGATATTTGGGCATTATGTGACATGGGAGACAATGGGGTTTTTTTTTTGGTTTTTTTTGTTGTTTTTTTTGGCACTTAAAACTTATTGGTTTTATGCTTGAGGGTTGTATTGTGTGTGTATTTCTACTTTAGTGCACAACTGCATTCCCATGCAGTGTTTGGGCCTACTCCAACTTTTGACCTTAAGGGGCGGAGCCTATTTTGACGCAATTTCTTCAGGCTTAGCAGCAGCAAACAGTAACTCAGTGGCTCCTGGACTGTGTAGCTGGTCTGAAGGGTTGGAAACTTGATTCGAAGTACTCTAAGGGCAGGTAGGCGTAGAGGGTATTTTTATCTATCTTTTCACTAGATGTTGATATAAGTACTTCTAAAGCCTTATTTCTGCCTTTGCTTCTGGGTGCAGTAATTTTTGGATTAACCAACGATATATAAGTTAAATTTGGGAATAATTTAACGTTTTTTGTGCATTTTGGAAAAATTGTTCACTTTTTCTTTTCTTAAAGGCACAGTACACGTTTTTTCTAATGTTTATTTTATGCTATAAATAAGTGTTTAAACGACTTTTGTGGTATTACTAGTCTGTTCAACATGTCTGACATTGAGGTTTCTCATTGTTCTATGTGTTTAGAAGCCGTTGTGCAACCCCCTCTTACATTGTGTAACTTTTGTACTGAAAGGGCTTTACAATGTAAAAATCATATTTTAAATAAAGTCAGTGTGCCTAAGGATGATTCTCAGTCTGAAGAGAATCAGGATATGCCATCCAATTCTCCCCAAGTGTCACAACCTTTAATGCCCACACAAGCGAAGCCTAGTACTTCTAGTGCATCTAATTCCTTTACTCTGCAGGAGATGGCTGCAGTTATGTCAACTACCCTTACAGAGGTATTGTCTAAATTACCAGTGTTGCAGGGTAAACGCAGTAGGTCAGGTATTAATGTAAATACTGAATCCTCTGATGCTTTATTAGCTATTTCCGATGTTCCCTCACAGTGCTCTGAGTTGGGGATCAGGGAATTACTGTCTGAGGGTGAAATTTCTGATTCCGGCAATGTTTTACCTCAGAAGGATTCAGATGCTATGTCATTTAAATTTAAGCTTGAACACCTCCGCTTGTTACTTAGGGAGGTTTTAGCGACTCTGGATGATTGTGACCCTATTGTGATTCCTCCAGAGAAATTGTGTAAAATGGATAAATATTTGGAAGTACCTACAGTACTTACACTGATATTTTTCCGGTTCCTAAGAGAATTTCGGAAATTATTAGAAAGGAATGGGATAGACCAGGTATACAGTTTTCTCCCCCTCCCTAATTTTAAGAAAATGTTTCCCATATCAGATACCATTCGGGACTCATGGCAAACGGTTCCTAAGGTAGAGGGAGCTATATCTTCCCTAGCTAAGCATACTACTATACCCATTGAGTATAGTTGTGCTTTCAAAGACCCTATGGATAAGAAATTAGAGGGTCTACTAAAGAAATTATTTGTTAATCAGGGGTTTCTTTTACAACCTACTGCTTGCATTGTTCCAGTAACTACTGCAGCAGCTTTTTGGTTAAGGTTGAGACTCCATTAGATGACATCTTAGATAGAATTAAGGCTCTCAAGCTAGCTAATTCTTTTATTACTGATGCCGCTTTTCAAATTGCTAAATTAGCGGCAAAAAGTGCAGGATTTGTTATTTCTTTCATGTAATTGGCAAGAGTCCATGAGCTAGTGACGTATGGGATATACATTCCTACCAGGAGGGGCAAAGTTTCCCAAACCTCAAAATGCCTATAAATACACCCCTCACCACACCCACAATTCAGTTTTACAAACTTTGCCTCCTATGGAGGTGGTGAAGTAAGTTTGTGCTAGATTCTACGTTGATATGCGCTCCGCAGCAAGTTGGAGCCCGGTTTTCCTCTCAGTGTGCAGTGAATGTCAGAGGGATGTGAGGAGAGTATTGCCTATTTGAATGCAGTGATCTCCTTCTACGGGGTCTATTTCATAGGTTCTCTGTTATCGGTCGTAGAGATTCATCTCTTACCTCCCTTTTCAGATCGACGATATACTCTTATTTATATACCATTACCTCTGCTGATTTTCGTTTCAGTACTGGTTTGGCTTTCTACAAACATGTAGATGAGTGTCCTGGGGTAAGTAAATCTTATTATTTGCCTTGACTCAGGATGTTCAACATTCCTTATTTTCAGACAGTCAGTTTCATATTTGGGATAATGCATTTGAATCAATTTTTTTCTTACCTTAAAATTTGACTCTTTTTTTTCCCTGTGGGCTGTTAGGCTCGCGGGGGCTGAAAATGCTTCATTTTATTGCGTCATTCTTGGCGCGGACTTTTTTGGCGCAAAAAATCTTTTTGGTTTCCGGCGTCATACATGTCGCCGGAAGTTGCGTCATTTTTTTACGTCCTTTTGCGCCAAAAATGTCGGCGTTCCGGATGTGGCGTCATTTTTGGCGTAAAAAAGCATTTAGGCGCCAAATAATGTGGGCGTCTTATTTGGCGCCAAAAAATATGGGCGTCGCTTTTGTCTCCACATTATTTCAGTCTCATTTTTTCTTTGCTTCTGGTTACTAGAAGCTTGTTTATTGCCATTTTTTCCCATTCCTGAAACTGTCATTTAAGGAATTTGATCAATTTTGCTTTATATGTTGTTTTTTCTCTTACATATTGCAAGATGTCTCACGTTGCATCTGAGTCAGAAGATACTTCAGGAAAATCGCTGTCTAGTGCTGGAACTACCAAAGCTAAGTGTATCTGCTGTAAACTTTTGGTAGCTATTCCTCCGGCTGTTTTTTGTATTAATTGTCATGACAAACTTGTTAAAGCAGATATTTCCTTTAGTAATGTACCATTGCCTGTTGCAGTTCCTTCAACATCTAAGGTGCAGAATGTTCCTGATAACATAAGAGATTTTGTTTCTGAATCCATCAAGAAGGCTATGTCTGTTATTTCTCCTTCTAGTAAACATAAAAAATCTTTTAAAACTTCTCTCTCTACAGCTGAATTTTTAAATGAACATCATCATTCTGATTCTGATGACTCTTCTGGTTCAGAGGATTCTGTCTCAGAGATTGATGCTGATAAATCTTCATATTTATTTAAAATGGAATTTATTCGTTCTTTACTTAAAGAAGTACTAATTGCTTTAGAAATAGAGGATTCTGGTCCTCTTGATACTAATTCTAAACATTTAGATAAGGTATTTAAATCTCCTGTGGTTATTCCAGAAGTTTTTCCTGTTCCTAATGCTATTTCTGAAGTAATTTCCAGAGAATGGGATAAATTGGGTAATTCATTTACTCCTTCTAAACGTTTTAAGCAATTATATCCTGTGCCGTCTGACAGATTAGAATTTTGGGACAAAATCCCTAAAGTCGATGGGGCTATTTCTACCCTTGCTAAACGTACTACTATTCCTACGTCAGATGGTACTTCGTTTAAAGATCCTTTAGATAGGAAAATTGAATCCTTTCTAAGAAAAGCTTATCTGTGTTCAGGTAATCTTCTTAGACCTGCTATATCATTGGCTGATGTTGCTGCAGCTTCAACTTTTTGGTTGGAGACTTTAGCGCAACAAGTAACAGATCAGGATTCTCATAATATTATTATTCTTCTTCAGCATGCTAATAATTTTATCTGTGATGCCATTTTTGATATTATCAGAGTTGATGTCAGGTTTATGTCTCTAGTTATTTTAGCTAGAAGAGCTTTATGGCTTAAAACTTGGAATGCTGATATGGCTTCTAAATCAACTCTACTTTCCATTTCTTTCCAGGGTAACAAATTATTTGGTTCTCAGTTGGATTCTATTATCTCAACTGTTACTGGTGGGAAAGGAACTTTTTTACCACAGGATAAAAAATCTAAGGGTAAAAACAGGGCTAATAATCGTTTTCGTTCCTTTTGTTTCAACAAAGAACAAAAGCCTGATCCTTCATCCTCAGGAGCAGTTTCAGTTTGGAAACCATCTCCAGTCTGGAATAAATCCAAGCCTTCTAGAAAGGCAAAGCCTGCTTCTAAGTCCACATGAAGGTGCGGCCCTCATTCCAGCTCAGCTGGTAGGGCGCAGGTTACGTTTTTTCAAAGAAATTTGGAGCAATTCTGTTCACAATCTTTGGATTCAGAACATTGTTTCAGAAGGGTACAGAATTGGTTTCAAGATGAGACCTCCTGCAAAGAGATTTTTTCTTTCCCGTGTCCCAGTAAATCCAGTGAAAGCTCAAGCATTTCTGAATTGTGTTTCAGATCTAGAGTTGGCTGGAGTAATTATGCCAGTTCCAGTTCTGGAACAGGGGATGGGGTTTTTTTCAAATCTCTTCATTGTACCAAAGAAGGAGAATTCCTTCAGACCAGTTCTGGATCTAAAAATATTGAATCGTTATGTAAGGATACCAACGTTCAAAATGGTAACTGTAAGGAGTATCTTGCCTTTTGTTCAGCAAGGGCATTATATGTCCACAATAGATTTACAGGATGCATATCTGCATATTCCGATTCATCCAGATCATTATCAGTTCCTGAGATTCTCTTTTCTGGACAAGCATTACCAGTTTGTGGCTCTGCCGTTTGGCCTAGCTACAGCTCCAAGACTTTTTACAAAGGTTCTCGGTGCCCTTCTGTCTGTAATCAGAGAACAGGGTATTGTGGTATTTCCTTATTTGGACGATATCTTGGTACTTGCTCAGTCTTTACATTTAGCAGAATCTCATACGAATCGACTTGTGTTGTTTCTTCAAGATCATGGTTGGAGGATCAATTCACCAAAAAGTTCATTGATTCCTCAGACAAGGGTAACCTTTCTGGGTTTCCAGATAGATTCAGTGTCCATGACTCTGTCTTTAACAGACAAGAGACGTCTAAAATTGATTTCAGCTTGTCGAAACCTTCAGTCACAATCATTCCCTTCGGTAGCCTTATGCATGGAAATTCTAGGTCTTATGACTGCTGCATCGGACGCGATCCCCTTTGCTCGTTTTCACATGCGACCTCTTCAGCTCTGTATGCTGAATCAATGGTGCAAGGATTACACAAAGATATCTCAATTAATATCTTTAAAACCGATTGTACGACACTCTCTAACGTGGTGGACAGATCACCATCGTTTAATTCAGGGGGCTTCTTTTGTGCTTCCGACCTGGACTGTAATTTCAACAGATGCAAGTCTCACAGGTTGGGGAGCTGTGTGGGGAGCTCTGACGGCACAAGGAGTTTGGGAATCTCAGGAGGTGAGATTACCGATCAATATTTTGGAACTCCGTGCAATTTTCAGAGCTCTTCAGTCTTGGCCTCTTCTGAAGAGAGAATCGTTCATTTGTTTTCAGACAGACAATGTCACTACTGTGGCATACATCAATCATCAAGGAGGGACTCACAGTCCTCTGGCTATGAAAGAAGTATCTCGAATTCTGGTTTGGGCGGAATCCAGCTCCTGTCTAATATCTGCGGTTCATATCCCAGGTATAGACAATTGGGAAGCGGATTATCTCAGTCGCCAAACGTTGCCTCCGGGCGAATGGTCTCTTCACCCAGAGGTATTTCTTCAGATTGTTCAAATGTGGGAGCTTCCAGAAATAGATCTGATGGCGTCTCATCTAAACAAGAAACTTCCCAGGTATCTGTCCAGATCCCGGGATCCTCAGGCGGAAGCAGTGGATGCATTATCACTTCCTTGGAAGTATCATCCTGCTTATATCTTTCCGCCTCTAGTTCTTCTTCCAAGAGTAATCTCCAAGATTCTGAAGGAATGCTCGTTTGTTCTGCTGGTAGCTCCGGCATGGCCTCACAGGTTTTGGTATGCGGATCTTGTCCGGATGGCCTCTTGCCATCCGTGGACTCTTCCGCTACGACCAGACCTTCTGTCGCAAGGTCCTTTTTTCCATCAGGATCTCAAATCCTTAAATTTAAAGGTATGGAGATTGAGCGCTTGATTCTTGGTCAAAGAGGTTTCTCTGACTCTGTGATTAATACTATGTTACAGGCTCGTAAATCTGTATCCAGAGAAATATATTATAGAGTCTGGAAGACTTATATTTCTTGGTGTCTTTCTCATCATTTTTCTTGGCATTCTTTCAGCATTCCGAGAATTTTACAGTTTCTTCAGGATGGTTTGGATAAAGGTTTGTCTGCAAGTTCCTTGAAAGGACAAATCTCTGCTCTTTCTGTTCTTTTTCACAGAAAGATTGCTAATCTTCCTGATATTCATTGTTTTGTACAAGCTTTGGTTCGTATAAAACCTGTCATTAAGTCAATTTCTCCTCCTTGGAGTTTGAATTTGGTTCTGGGGGCTTTTCAAGCTCCTCCGTTTGAACCTATGCATTCATTGGACATTAAATTACTTTCTTGGAAAGTTTTGTTCCTTTTGGCAATCTCTTCTGCCAGAAGAGTTTCTGAATTATCTGCTCTGTCTTGTGAGTCTCCTTTTCTGATTTTTCATCAGGATAAGGCAGTGTTGCGAACTTCTTTTGAATTTTTACCTAAAGTTGTGAATTCTAACAACATTAGTAGAGAAATTGTGGTTCCTTCATTATGTCCTAATCCTAAGAATTCTAAGGAGAAATCATTGCATTCTTTGGATGTTGTTAGAGCTTTGAAATATTATGTTGAAGCTACTAAGTCTTTCCGAAAGACTTCTAGTTTATTTGTTATCTTTTCCGGTTCTAGAAAAGGCCAGAAAGCTTCTGCCATTTCTTTGGCATCTTGGTTGAAATCTTTAATTCAACTTGCCTATGTTGAGTCGGGTAAAACTCCGCCTCAAAGGATTACAGCTCATGCTACTAGGTCAGTTTCTACTTCCTGGGCGTTTAGGAATGAAGCTTCGATTGATCAGATTTGCAAAGCAGCAACTTGGTCCTCTTTGCATACTTTTACTAAATTCTACCATTTTTATGTATTTTCTTCTTCTGAAGCAGTTTTTGGTAGAAAAGTACTTCAGGCAGCGGTTTCAGTTTGAATCTTCTGCTTATGTTTTTCTTTAAACTTTATTTTGGGTGTGGATTATTTTCAGCAGGAATTGGCTGTCTTTATTTTATTCCTCCCTCTCTAGTGACTCTTGCGTGGAAAGATCCACATCTTGGGTAATCATTATCCCATACGTCACTAGCTCATGGACTCTTGCTAATTACATGAAAGAAAACATAATTTATGTAAGAACTTACCTGATAAATTCATTTCTTTCATATTAGCAAGAGTCCATGAGGCCCGCCCTTTTTTTGGGGTGGTTATGATTTTTGTATAAAGCACAATTATTCCAATTCCTTATTTTATATGCTTTCGCACTTTTTTATCACCCCACTTCTTGGCTATTCGTTAAACTGAATTGTGGGTGTGGTGAGGGGTGTATTTATAGGCATTTTGAGGTTTGGGAAACTTTGCCCCTCCTGGTAGGAATGTATATCCCATACGTCACTAGCTCATGGACTCTTGCTAATATGAAAGAAATGAATTTATCAGGTAAGTTCTTACATAAATTCTGTTTTTAGCACGTAGAGCATTGTGGCTCAAATCTTGGTCTGCTGATGTGTCATCAAAACATAAGCTTTCTCCAACATTGGTGTGTCCGGTCCACGGCGTCATCCTTACTTGTGGGAATATCTCTTCCCCAACAGGAAATGGCAAAGAGTCCCAGCAAAGCTGGCCATATAGTCCCTCCTAGGCTCCGCCCACCCCAGTCATTCTCTTTGCCGTTGCAGAGGCAACATCTCCACGGAGATGGTTAAGAGTATGTGGTGTTTAAAATGTAGTTTTTTTATTCTACTATCAAGAGTTTGTTATTTTAAAATAGTGCTGGTATGTACTATTTACTCTGAAACAGAAAAGGATGAAGATTTCTGTTTGTGAGAGGAAGATGATTTTAGCAGACAGTAACTAAAATCGATTGCTGTTTCCACATAGGACTGTTGAGATGAAGTAACTTCAGTTGGGGGAAACAGTTAGCAGACTTTTCTGCTTAAGGTATGACTAGCCATATTTCTAACAAGACTGTGTAATGCTGGAAGGCTGTCATTTCCCCTCATGGGGACCGGTAAGCCATTTTCTTAGTTTCAAACAGAATAAAGGGCTTAATATGGGCTATAAAACTGGTAGACACTTTTATGGGCTAAATCGATTGCTTTATTTGGACATTTTATACATGTTTATGCTGATAATTCACACTTATAAACTTGGGGAACGTTTTTTAACGTCAGGCACTATGTTAGACACCTTTTCCAGTCAGGGAGGGCCTTCCCAGTTGTAGGCTGAGCCTCATTTTCGCGCCATTACTGCGCAGTTGTTTTTGAGAGCAAGACATGCAGATGCATGTGTGAGGACCTGAAAGTGGTTGGAAAAGTTTCTAGAAGGCGTCATTTGGTATCGTATTCCCCTCTGGGCTTGGTTAGGTCACAGCAAAGGCTGTAGCTGGGACTGTATAGGGGTTAAATTTGTTAACGGCTCCGGTTCTGTTATTTTAAGGGTTAAAGCTCTGAAAATTGGTATGCAATACTGTTAATGCTTTAAGACACTGTGGTGAAATTTTGAACAATTCCTTCATACTTTTTCACATATTCAGTAATAAAGTGTGTTCTGTTTAAAATTTAAAGAGACAGTAACGGTTTTGTTTTAAAACGGTTTTTGTGCTTTATTGACAAGTTTAAGCCTGTTTAACATGTCTGTGCCTTCGGATAAGCTATGTTCTATATGTGTGAAAGCCAATGTGTCTCCCCATTTAAATTTATGTGATAATTGTGCCATAGCGTCCAAACAAAGTAAGGACAGTACTGCCACAGATAATGAAATTGCCCAAGATGATTCCTCAGATGAGGGGAGTAGACATGATACTACATCATCTCCTACTGTGTCTACACCAGTTTTGCCCACGCAGGAGGCCCCTAGTACATCTAGCGCGCCAATGCTTATTACCATGCAACAATTGACGGCTATAATGGATAACTCCATAGCAAATATTTTATCCAAAATGCCTGCATATCAAAGAAAGCGCGATTGCTCTGTTTTAAACACTGAAGAGCAGGAGGGCGCTGATGATAATTGTTCTGTCATACCCTCACACCAATCTGAAGTGGCCATGAGGGAGGTTTTGTCAGATGGGGAAATTTCAGATTCAGGAAAAATTTCTCAACAAGCTGAACCTGACGTTGTGACATTTAAATTTAAATTAGAACATCTCCGCGCACTGCTTAATGAGGTGTTATCTACTCTGGATGATTGTGACAACTTGGTCATTCCAGAGAAATTATGCAAGATGGACAAGTTTCTAGAGGTTCCGGTGCACCCCGACGCTTTTCCTATACCCAAGCGGGTGGCGGACATAGTGAATTAGGAGTGGGAGAAGCCCGGCATACCTTTTGTTCCCCCCCCTATATTTAAGAAATTATTTCCTATGGTCGACCCCAGAAAGGACTTATGGCAGACAGTTCCTAAGGTCGAGGGGGCAGTTTCTACTCTAAACAAGCGAACTACTATTCCTATCGAGGATAGTTGTGCTTTCAAAGATCCTATGGATAAAAAATTGGAAGGTTTGCTTAAAAAGATTTTTGTACAGCAAGGTTACCTTCTACAACCCATTTCGTGCATTGTTCCAGCAGCGTGGTTCTGGTTCGAGGAACTAGAAGTCGCTCAGAAGAGAGACTCCATATGAGGAGGTTATGGACACAGTTCACGCACTTAAGTTGGCTAACTCCTTTATTTTAGATGCCGCTTTGCAATTAGCTAGATTAGCGGCGAAAAATTCAGGGTTTGCAATTGTGGCGCGCAGAGCGCTTTGGCTAAAGTCTTGGTCAGCGGATGTATCATCCAAGACAAAATTGCTTAACATCCCTTTCAAAGGTAAAACTCTCTTTGGGCCAGAATTGAAAGAGATTATCTCAGACATCACTGGGGGAAAGGGCCACGCCCTTCCACAAGATAGGCCTTTCAAGGCCAAGAATAAGTCTAATTTTCGTTCCTTTCGCAATTTCAGGAACGGACCGGCCTCTAATTCTGCATCCTCTAAGCAAGAGGGTAATGCCTCACAGCCCAAACCAGCCTGGAAACTGATGCAAGGCTGGAACAAGGGTAAGCAGGCCAAGAAGCCTGCTGCTGCTAACAAAACAGCATGAAGGAGTAGCCCCCGATCCGGGACCGGATCTAGTAGGGGGCAGACTCTTTCTCTTTGCTCAGGCTTGGGCAAGAGATGTTCAGGATCCCTGGGCACTAGAAATAGTTTCTCAGGGTTATCTTCTGGAATTCAGGGAACTACCCCCAAGGGGAAGGTTCCACATGTCTCACTTATCCTTAAACCAAATAAAGAGACAGGCGTTCTTACATTGTGTAGAAGACCTGTTAAAGATGGGAGTGATACACCCGGTTCCAATGACTGAACAAGGAATGGGATTTTACTCAAATCTGTTCGTAGTTCCCAAAAAAGAGGGAATCTTCAGACCAATTCTGGATTTAAAGATCCTAAACAAATTTCTCAGGGTACCATCGTTCAAAATGGAAACCATTTGGACGATTCTACCCACTATCCAGGAAGGTCAATTTATGACTACCGTGGATCTAAAGGATGCGTACCTACATATTCCTATCCACAAAGAACATCATCAGTTCCTAAGGTTCGCCTTTCTGGACAAACATTACCAGTTTGTGGCCCTCCCATTCGGGTTAGCCACTGCTCCAAGGATTTTCACAAAGGTACTCGGGTCCCTTCTAGCAGTTCTAAGACCGAGGGGCATTGCAGTAGTACCGTACTTGGACGACATTCTAATACAGGCGTCGTCCCTTTCAAGAGCAAAGGCTCATACAGACATCGTTCTGGCCTTTCTCAGATCTCACGGATGGAAGGTGAACATAGAAAAAAGTTCTCTGTCTCCGTCAACAAGAGTTCCCTTCTTGGGAACAATAATAGATTCCTTAGAAATTAGGATTTTTCTGACAGATGTCAGAAAGTCAAAACTTCTAAGCACTTGTCAAGTTCTTCACTCTGTTCCACGTCCTTCCATAGCTCAGTGCATGGAAGTAGTAGGGTTGATGGTTGCAGCAATGGACATAGTTCCTTTTGCACGAATTCATATAAGACCATTACAACTGTGCATGCTCAAACAGTGGAATGGGGACTATACAGACTTGTCTCCAGTGATTCAAGTTGATCAGAAGACCAGAGATTCACTCCGTTGGTGGCTGACCCTGGACCATCTATCCCAGGGAATGAGCTTCCGCAGACCAGAGTGGGTCATTGTCACGACCGACGCCAGTCTAGTGGGCTGGGGCGCGGTCTGGGAATCCCTGAAAGCTCAGGGACTATGGTCTCGGGAAGAGTCTCTTCTCCCGATAAACATTCTGGAACTAAGAGCGATATTCAATGCTCTCAGGGCTTGGCCTCAGCTTGCAAAGGCCAGATTCATAAGATTCCAATCAGACAACATGACGACTGTTGCATATATTAATCATCAGGGGGGAACAAGGAGTTCCCTGGCGATGAAAGAAGTGACCAAAATAATACAATGGGCGGAGGATCACTCCTGCCATCTATCTGCGATCCACATCCCAGGTGTGGAAAACTGGGAAGCGGATTATCTGAGTCGTCAGACATTCCATCCGGGGGAGTGGGAACTCCACTCGGAGATCTTTGCCCAGTTGACTCAATTATGGGGCATTCCAGACATGGATCTGATGGCGTCTCGTCAGAACTTCAAGGTTCCTTGCTACGGGTCCAGATCCAGGGATCCCAAGGCGACTCTAGTGGATGCACTAGTAGCACCTTGGACCTTCAACCTAGGTTATGTGTTTCCACCGTTTCCTCTCATTCCCAGGCTGGTAGCCAGGATCAAACAGGAGAGGGCCTCGGTGATCTTGATAGCTCCTGCGTGGCCACGCAGGACTTGGTATGCAGACCTGGTGAATATGTCATCGGTTCCACCATGGAAGCTACCTTCGAATGGACCCTGAACAAGAAGGTCCTGTCTCAAACATCCAAATCTGGTTTCCCTCCAGCTGACGGCTTGGAGATTGAACGCTTGATTCTATCAAAGCGTGGGTTTTCAGATTCTGTGATAGATACTCTGGTTCAGGCCAGAAAACCGGTAACTAGAAAGATTTACCATAAAATATGGAAAAGATATATCTGTTGGTGTGAATCCAAGGGATTCCCATGGAATAAGATAAAAATTCCTAAGATTCTTTCCTTTCTGCAAGAAGGTTTGGATAAAGAATTATCTGCGAGTTCTCTAAAGGGACAGATTTCTGCTCTATCTGTCTTACTACACAAACGACTGGCAGCTGTGCCAGATGTTCAAGCATTTGTTCAGGCTCTGGTTAGGATCAAGCCTGTTTACAGACCTTTGACTCCTCCCTGGAGTCTAAATCTAGTTCTTTCAGTTCTTCAAGGGGTTCCGTTTGAACCTCTACATTCCATAGATATTAAGTTATTATCTTGGAAAGTTTTGTTTTTGGTTGCTATTTCTTCTGCTAGAAGAGTTTCAGAGTTATCTGCTCTGCAGTGTACTCCGCCCTATCTGGTGTTCCATTCAGATAAGGTTGTTTTGCGTACTAAGCCTGGTTTTCTTCCTAAGGTTGTTTCCAACATGAATATTAACCAGGAGATAGTTGTACCTTCTTTGTGTCCGAAACCAGTTTCAAAGAAGGAACGTTTGCTACACAATTTAGATGTAGTCCGTGCTCTAAAATTCTACTTAGAAGCTACAAAAGAGTTCAGACAAACATCTTCTCTGTTTGTCGTCTATTCTGGTAAAAGGAGAGGTCAAAAAGCAACTTCTACCTCTCTTTCCTTTTGGCTTAAAAGCATCATCCGATTGGCTTATGAGACTGCCGGACGGCAGCCTCCTGACAGAATCACAGCTCACTCCACTAGGGCTGTGGCTTCCACATGGGCCTTCAAGAACGAGGCTTCTGTTGACCAGATATGTAAGGCAGCGACTTGGTCTTCACTGCACACTTTTGCCAAATTTTACAAATTTGATACTTTTGCTTCTTCGGAGGCTATTTTTGGGAGAAAGGTTTTGCAAGCCGTGGTGCCTTCCGTTTAGGTAACCTGATTTGCTCCCTCCCTTCATCCGTGTCCTAAAGCTTTGGTATTGGTTCCCACAAGTAAGGATGACGCCGTGGACCGGACACACCAATGTTGGAGAAAACAGAATTTATGCTTACCTGATAAATTACTTTCTCCAACGGTGTGTCCGGTCCACGGCCCGCCCTGGTTTTTTTAATCAGGTCTGATGAATTATTTTCTCTAACTACAGTCACCACGGTACCATATGGTTTCTCCTATATTTTTCCTCCTGTCCGTCGGTCGAATGACTGGGGTGGGCGGAGCCTAGGAGGGACTATATGGCCAGCTTTGCTGGGACTCTTTGCCATTTCCTGTTGGGGAAGAGATATTCCCACAATTAAGGCTGACGCCGTGGACCGGACACACCGTTGGAGAAAGTAATTTATCAGGTAAGCATACATTCTGTTTTTAGCTATTCCCTATAAAGGTAAGACCCTTTTCGGGCCAGAATTAAAAGAAATCATTTCTGATATTACAGGAGGTAAAGGCCATGCCCTACCTCAGGATAAGTCGGTTAAAATGAGGGGTAAACAGAATAATTTTAGTTCCTTTCGGAACTTTAAAGGAGGACCCCCGCTTCTTCTTCTTCCTCAAAGCAGGAAGGGAATTTTACCCCATCTAAGTCAGTCTGGAGACCTAATCAGAACTGGAATAAGGGTAAACAATCCAAAAAGCCAGCTTCTGCACCTAGGACAGCATGAAGGGGCGGCCCCGATCCGGGACTGGATCTAGTAGGGGGAAGACTCTCTTTCTTTGCTCAGGCTTGGGCAAGAGATGTTCAGGATCCCTGGGCACTAGAAATAGTGACCCACAGTTATCTATTGGAATTCAAGGACTTTCTCCCAAGAGGGAGATTTCATCTTTCAAAGTTATCTGCAAACCAGATAAAAAGAGAGGCGTTCTTACGCTGTGTAAAAGACCTTTCTACTATGGGAGTAATTTGTCCAGTTCCAAAATTGGGACAGGGGTTTTACTCAAACCTATTTGTGGTTCCCAAAAAGGAGGGAACGTTCAGACCCATTTTAGATCTCAAGTGTCTAAACAAATTTCTAAGAGTTCCATCATTCAAGATGGAGACAATACGAACAATTTTACCAATGATCCAGGAGGGTCAATATGACTACCGTGGACTTGAAGGATGCTTACCTTCATATTCCTATCCACAAGGATCATCATCAATTTCTAAGGTTTTCCTTTCTGGACAAACATTATCAATTTGTGTCTCTTCCCTTCGGATTGGCCACAGCACCCAGAATCTTCACAAAGGTTCTAGGGTCTCTTTTGGCGGTTCTCAGACCGCGAGGAATAGCGGTGGCGCCTTATCTGGATGACATTCTGATTCAGGCGTCAACATATCATCTGACAAAATCTCACACGGACACAGTGTTGTCTTTTCTGAGAAATCACGGCTGGAAGGTGAACATAGAGAAGAGTTCAGGAGGAAATGGAATGGGTATAGTAACCATTCTATAATAATTTCTTTATCTATTAGGTAGTGCCATTGAATCCCCCTTTTCTGCATAGAGAAGAGTTCACTTGTCCCACAGACAAGCGTTCCTTTCTTCGGAACCCTGATAGACTCGGTAGCCATGAAAATATTTCTGACGGAGGTCAGAAAATCAAAGATTCTAAATACTTGCCGAGCACTTCAGTCCATTCCTCGGCCATCAGTGGCTCAGTGTATGGAAGTAATTGGATTAATGGTAGCGGCAATGGACATTGTTCCGTTTGCTCGCTTTCATCTCAGACCACTGCAACTGTGCATGCTCGGACAGTGGAATGGGGATTATGCAGATTTATCTCCTCAGATAAATCTGGATCAAGAGACCAGAAACTCTCTGGTGGTTGTCGTCGGATCATCTGTGCCAAGGGACTTGCTTCCGCAGACCCTCGTGGGTAATAGTGACAACAGATGCCAGCCTTCTGGGCTGGGGTGCAGTTTGGAAATCCCTGAAGGTGTTTGGACTCAAGTGGAGTCTCTTCTTCCAATCAATATTCTGGAACAGAGCAATATTCAATGCGCTTCAGGCATGGCCTCAGTTCATCAGATTCTAGTCGGACAACATCACGACTGTGGCATATGTCAATCATCAAGGGGGAACAAGGAGTTCCTTAGCGATGATAGAGGTATCCAAGATAATTAGTTGGGCGGAGGCCCACTCTTGTCATCTGTCAGCGATCTACATCCCAGGAGTAGAGATCTGGGAAGCAGATTTTCTAAGTCGACAGACTTTTCATCCGGGGGAGTGGGAACTTTACCCGGAGGTATTTGCCTCATTGATTCTCAGATGGGGCAGACCGGGATTGGATTTGATGGCATCCCGACAGAATGCCAAGCTTCCAAGATACGGATCCCGGTCAAGGGATCCTCAGGCCGAACTGATAGATGCCTTGGCAGTGCCTTGGTTGTTAAGCCTAGCTTATGTGTTTCCGCCGTTTCCTCTCCTCCCACGCGTGATTGCTCGAATCAAACAGGAGAGAGCTTCAGTGATCCTGATAGCGCCTGCGTGGCCACGTAGGACTTGGTATGCGGATCTAGTGGACATGTCCTCTCTGCCACCGTGGAAACTTCCATTGAGACAGGACCTTCTCATTCAAGGTCCTTTCCAACATCCAAAACTAATTTCTCTGCAGCTGACTGCTTGGAGATTGAACGCTTGATTTTATCTAAGCGTGGATTCTCTGATTCAGTTATCAATTCTTTGATACAGGCTAGAAAGCCTGTCACTAGAAAAATCTATCATAAGATATGGCGTAAATATCTTTATTGGTGTGAATCCAAGGGTTACTCATGGATTAAAGTTAGGATTCCTAGGATTCTGTCTTTTCTCCAAGAAGGATTGGAGAAAGGGCTATCAGCGAGTTCCTTAAAGGGACAAATTTCAGCTTTGTCAATTCTGTTTCACAAACGTTTGGCAAATGTACCAGATGTTCAGTCTTTTTGTCAGGCTCTATCTAGGATTAAGCCTGTATTTAGACCTATTACTCCTCCCTGGAGTTTGAATTTAGTTCTTAGAGTTCTTCAAGGGGTTCCGTTTGAACCTATGCATATCAAATATATTAAACAAGAGTTTCTGAGCTTTCAGCGTTGGTGTGATTCGCCTTCTCATATTTCATTCCGATAAGGTGGTTTTACGTACCAAACCTGGTTTTTTTACTAATTTTTTTCGAATAAGAATATTAATCAGGAAATTGTTGTTCCTTCCTTGTGTCCTAATCCTTCTTCTAAGAAGGAGCGTATGTTACATAACTTGGACGTGGTCCGTGCCTTAAAGTTTTACTTACAGGCAACTAAGGATTTCCGCCAATCATCTTCATTATTCATTGTTTATTCCAGAAAGCGTAGGGGTCAGAAAGCTACGGCTACCTCTTTCTTTTTGGCTGAGAAGTATCATCCGCCTGGCATATGAGACTGCTGGACAGCAGCCTCCTGAAAGAATTACGGCTTATTCTACTAGGGCTGTGGCTTCCACATGGGCTTTTAAAAACTATGCATCTGCAGATTTGTAAGGCTGTGACTTGGTCGTCCCTTCACACTTTTTCCAAATTTTCCAAATTTGATACTTTTGCTTCTTCTGAGGCTATCTTTGGGAGAAAGGTTCTTCAAGCAGTGGTGCCTTCCGTTTAGGTTCATGTCTTGTCCCTCCCTTTCATCCGTGTCCTATTGCTTTGGTATTGGTTTCCCACAAGTAAGGATGAAATCTGTGGACTCGTCATATCTTTGTAAAAGAAAACAAAATTTATGCTTACCTGATAAATGACTTTCTTTTACGATATGACGAGTCCACGGCCCACCCTGTTCTTTTAAAGACAGTTTTTCTTTATATTTTTTGTAAACTTCAGTCACCTCTGCACCTTTTAGCCTTTCCTTTTTCTCTTCCTATACCTTCGGCCGAATGACTGAGGTTGGAGGGGAAGAGGAGGGGCTATATATACATCTCTGCTGTGGTGCTCTGTGCCACTTCCTGTTAGCAGGAGGTTAAAGTGAATGTAAATTTTGATGCTAAAGTGCCCGGTTTTTAAAACTTTGATTAAAAACAGGGGCACTTTAATTCATAAAAATTTTCATTTCACTCCTGTTGTGAAAAAAAACTTACCTTTTAATCTTCACAGCAGCTCCAGCTTCCTCCACCTGTTTCAAAGCCTCTTCCTGGGTCTAAAATGAGGCATCGGCTTCCTCCAATCACAGCAGTGAATCAGACACTGAATCCCCCGGGGGGGAAGCTGTGATTGGAGAATGACCTATCAATCATTTCTGACATCAGAAATGGCTTGTGAGACCGGAGAAAGCTGGAGCTGCTGTGAAGTTTAAAAGGTAAGTTTTTTGTCACAACAGGAGTGAAATGTAAATTTTTATGAATTAAAGTGCCCCTGTTTTTAATCAAAGTTTTAAAAACCGGGCACTTTAGCATCAAAATTTACATTCACTTTAATATCCCACAAGTAAGGATGAAATCCATGGACTCGTCATATCGTAAAAGAAAGTAATTTATCAGGTAAGTATAAATTTAGTTTTTTAAGGTGTTGCAACGGGCTCCGTTTGAGCCTATGCATTAGATTGACATTAAATTGTTGTCCTAGAAGGTTCTTTTTCTACTTGCTATTGCTTCTGCGCGCAGAGTATCTGAGATTGCCGCCTTGCAATTTGAGCCTCCTTATCTGGTGTTCCATTCTGATAAGGCTGTCCTACGTACTAAGTTAGGGTTTCTTCCTAAGGTCGTGTCAGACCGCAACATCAATCAAGAGATTGTGGTTCCTGCCTTGTGTCCAAATCCTCCTTCTACTAAGGAACGTTTGCTTCATAATCTCGACGTGCTTTGCGCCTTTAAGTTCTACCTTCAGGCTACTAAGGATTTTAGACAAACTTCGTCCTTGTTTGTGGTCTATTCTGGGAAACGTAAGGGACAGAAGGTCTCTTCGACTTCCTTATCTTTTTAGTTAAAGAGTGTTATCCGCTTTGCTTATGAAACAGCGGGACATAAGCCTCCTCAGAGAAGTACGGCTCATTCTACTATAGCAGTGGCTTCCTTTTGGGCCTTTAAGAACAAGGCCTCTATGGATCAGATTTGTAAGGTGGCCCTGGTCCTCCTTACACACTTTTCTAAATTTTACAAGTTTGATGTTTTTGCTTTAGCTGAAGCATCTTTCGGGAGAAAGGGTTTTACAGGCTGTGATGCCCTCAGATTAGGGTCTGCCTCTCTTTTTGTCCCTTCTGTTATCATTCAGTGTCCTCTAGAGCTTGGGTATGTTTCCCAACAGTAAGGAATGATGCCGTGGACTCTCCTTATATTAAGAAGGAAAACATAAATTATGCTTACCAGATAATTTCATTTCCTTCTGTATATGGAGAGTCCATGGCCCCATCCCTGTTTCTCTGATGGGCGGCCCTCTAAATTATATTTTTTTTTTCTGACACCATTTATACCCTGATATTTCTCCTACTGTTCCTTGTTCCCTCAGCAGAATGACTGGGGGATAGGGGAAGTGGGAGAGATATTTAAGCCTTTGGCTGGCGTGTCTTTGCCGCCTCCTGGTGGCCAGGTTCAGTATTTCCTAACAGTAAGGAATGATGCCGTGAACTCTCCTTATACAGAAGGAAATTATCTGGTAAGCATAATTTGTTTTTTCATATGTCCCTTTTTAAAGCAGCAATATGTTAACCCTACCTAACAGCCAAATCGTCTCTAGGTATGTTCTTGGTACATCAGGCGGCCCAGGGTATTCTTTAAAAAAAACTCCAAATACGTTATGGAGATACATTTGGTAGACTTATGGCCTCTTTGGTTAAAAAAAAGGTTCTAACAAAAAAGCATAGCTTCTATCTCCCATGTGGGGAAAATCTTCACAAAAAATTATATTCTTTTAATGCTTTGCGAACTATTATACACAGATTTATGCTTAATAACCAGAAAGTGAATCTGCTATATGCCCCTTCTTCTGGGAAACCATTACTCACCCTCAGATTTCATGAGATCAATTGGTGTTTATTAGTTCTTCTATGGTAATGGGTGTATTTAAGCCATCTACTTCATCACTCTCCATTGGGAAGGCTGATGGCCTACAGATTGAATTTTATAAGATACTACAGCCCCAGGTGTTGCTAATTTTAAAAAAAAAACTATTCAATAATTATTTCCAAGAGGGATTTCGACATTCCACAGCTTTTTCTTCTGCCAATATCACACTTATTCCCAAACTGGGTAAGGATCATGCATTGCCCGAGTCGTATCATCTAAAAAAAACTCATCTCGGACTATAAGATCTACATAAAAATACTAGCTACATGTCTGTAATCACTTTTACCTGATTTACTTCATCCTGATCAGACGGTTTTTTTCACTGGACGCTTCTCAGTGGTTAACTTACGTAGGATTCTACATATAATTAATCATTATTAGGCTGTCAGGTCTGATGCAGATAACAAACAAACATAAGGAGGCCTTCCTGTTATCGGTGGATGCAGAGAAGGCCTTCTATCGAGTTGAATGGCAACATCTCTCGAACGACATGAAACTTCAATATTCAGGCAAGCAGTGGCCCACATATATACTACTCCAATAGCTAGAATAATGGTTTCTTTTCAGATAACATTCATTTACAAAAAGGCACTAGGCAGGGTTGTCTGCTCTTGCCCCTCCTGTTTAATATGGCCTTGGAGCCACTAGCACATAAAGTAAGTCAATCCTACTAAGGCATTAATATTAATGGTTCACATCATCATCTTGCACTTTACGCGGATGATATGCTGCTTTTTGTAGATAACCCAGCACATAATACTCCTTGTGCTACAAAGTTAACATGTCAAAGTCCAAGATACTATGGCTAAATAAATTGCCTCATAATTAAACTAATTTCCCCTTTAAAGTAGTCACATCCTCCCTTACATATCTAGGTATTACTACTTGATCCCAACCCAAATCTTATATACAAGTTAAATGTCAATAGACAATGTACGCAAGCTTGCCATCAGCTTAATAACTGGAAAGAATTGCCATTGACATTATCATGCCGTATAAACTTTATCAAAATGGTCATCCTCAAGCGCATTCTATACACCTTACTCATGCTGCCCTTTCTCTTACATAGGGAAGACCTTCTGACACTCGAGCTATTAAACTTTTTATTTGGAAAAAACACGTATTGCAGCGGAAAATCTTTGCCTCCCATATCTTGACAGTAGCTTAGGTTTACTAGACTTTCAACTATATAACTGGTCCGCTTTTATCAGGCTTGTACTTGACTGGCAGCTGCATACAGCACATTTCTATCACAAACATTTAGAGCAAGCAATTCTAGGATCTATCAATCTAGCTTCTCTTCCCGATTCAGAACTTTGTAAACTAACACCACAGGTGAAATCGCACATATTATACAGATACCCTCTACGTGCATGAAAGCTGACTTTAAAGTATTCCCCCAAATATATACCTCTTATGGGTAACGTTGACTTTCCAACGGGCTCAGACTCCCCTAACCGTTCGCTTATGGAAAGACAAAGGGCTTGAAACGGTTGGGTACTTTATGGACCAGACCTCCCACACAGTGAAATCCTTTCAAGAACTTAGTAAGCAATATGATATATAGTTTCTTTCCTAAGATATGGTGAGTCCGTGACATCAATTACTGTTGGGAATATCACTCCTGGCCAGCAGGAGGAGGCAAAGAGCACCACAGCCAAGCTGTTAAGTATCACTCCCCTTCCCACAAACCCCAGTCATTGTCTTTGCCTTCGTACATGGAGGAGGTGAAGATTTTGGTGTCTGATAAAATGATTTTCTACAAGCAAGTTTTTGGGTCTAGCCGTATTCCATGTTAATCTCTTTAGTAAGGGGTAGTGGTGTCTTTTAAGCAGTTAGGAACTTGTAAGATGGGCCTTACTGTGTTTTTCCTAACATTGAGCTGCCCTAGTATAGAAAATCAGACTATGTGACTCTGTTCTTTTCTACAGGTTTCTGTGAGGAACTGTTTCCTTGCATACCTAGTGAGCTGTCTACATGCCGGACAGCGGATTTGGCAGGTAAGCACCTTTTTTCTTCCAGGTGGGGAGATTATGCACTTAGAAATTAAAAGATCCTGCTCATTATTTGGGGACATGGTTAATCCTTGGGTCAGGATTACATTTGGCATGACGAAAGCACTGTTATAGCATGTGTGAGACTGGCTTACCTCTTATGTTATAAAGGGGTTAACTCTTTATTTTCTGAGGGGTTATCGTTTAGAGTCTCCCAAGGGGTTATTGATACCTCTGTTTAAGCATTTTTAAGATCAGTGATTTGTGTGCATGCAATCTCTTAGCTGCGCAATTCTATGGGGCTGTACATGTGTCGTTTCCTCCGTTTATAAGATCCTCTAGCAGAGGGTGCCATTTCTATAACTCTTATCTATGAGTTATGTGGGTTTGTGTTTCACCTTGCTGGTTCGCTTCATGCGGCTGCTATGAGAATGGAGAGTGTTAGAAGTTTTTATGGTGTTAGAATGAAGCGCGATGTGAAAGATAGTTTTCACGCTTCATGTTACTATTGTGTTCCCGACTCCTTCACTAGAGTAGGGTATTGGCGCCATTTTTTGTGTGGTATTTCCGGGTCCGGTCACGTGACTCCGCATCTTTCATTTCTTCGGCTGAGAAACAGGGCAGCGTGTTAGCTCAGCCTGTCTCTGTGAAATCGATTATTATAAGTTTTGATTATAGAGTTTTTATGGAAGACGTTCATTATTTACTATTTATGCATGTATATCAATTGAATTCAGTTTCTGTGTATGCTATAGTGTTTACCACTGTAGTATAGTGGTAAGCTTTCTAGAGGAGTTCTCTCCAGACTAGGAGGTTCTTAATTCTCCTTCAAATAACTGTTAGAATTATGTGACAGTTTTTTGCTATTCAGATAATACATTCTGTTTATTCTTATTACTATAACATAATAAAAAAAATTATAGTTAGACTACAAGAGTATAAGATTAGAACAGAGGTCTGTTCCTATTTATTTTTATATTTTTCTTGTTCTAATGACAAGCCTCTATACTCTTAAAGTGACGGTGGTCATTTTTATGTATTTTAATTTTCAATAATTATAGCAAATATTTTTTAATAGCCTCATGTCTCTCAGGATGATGCTGTTTATGCAATGCCACAGCTTTCTCCTCAATCATCCCAAGCCCTTATGGTGTCACATGCAGTGCCCTGCGGTTCCTCTCAATCTCCTTGAGGAGTTATTTGCCTGCAGAATTGCTGCCCAGGTTCCTTCTGCGGTATCTGTGGTATTATCTGCTTTTCCTTTACTAAAGGGAAATCGCAAGAGGAATATTAGAGATTCAGATAGTAAGGTTTTCTGTACCTCCTACTGCTACACTGGTTGCCTTCCACATAGGTCTGATGAGGAGGATATGTGAGGGTGAAATCTCAGATTCGGATAGTATAATTCCTTCATCTGATGCTGAAGTAGTATCCTTTAGAATTAAGCTTGAACACCTTTGTGTATGGTTAAGAGAGGTTTTTGGCTACTTTGAAGCGACTCCGATACGTATGTCGTTGCCAACCCTAAAGAATCTAAGAAACTTTATAGGTACTAGGATTCCTTTGTAGAAGCTTTTCCTGTTCCTGACGTGCTAGATTTTTCACAGGAATGGGAGTAGGCAGGGTTTCTTTTTTCCCTGTCTTGAAAAAGATTTTTCCTGTTGCTGTCTCCATTCAATATCAGGGTGCATGATGCCTAAGTAGTAGGACTTTTTTACTCTGGCTAAGAGAACTACAGTTCCTAGAGAGGATAGCTGTTCTTTTCAGGATCAATGGATTAAGCTGGTGGCTTACGTGGAGGTTGTTGCCACTGTGTCAAGTGTGGCATTTTATGGGATGCCTTGTCTGATCCCAATTTGGTAGAGGAGATCCACTTCAGAATTAAGGCTCTTAAGATAGCCTATTCTTTTATTTCTGATGCTACCATGAAAATTTTTCAGCCCGGAGACCAGATATCTGGGTTTGCTGTGCTAGCCCGCGGGGCGTTAAATTGGACAGTGGATTGTTCCTCTGAGTCCAAGTTTCTGGTGCTTCCGTACAAGGGTAAGACCTTATTTGGTCCTGATTGGACAGGAATAGTTCTGTTATTAAAGGTGGAAAAGGGTCTTTTCTACCACAAGACAAGATTAATAGACCAAAGGGAGTTTGCCCCAATCCGGGATCCGTCCAAGTGGGGGGTTGATTCTCTCTGTCTTCAAAAATGGATTTGAGATGTCCCAGATAGGCTGTGGACATAGTACCTCAGGGGTACTATAAAGTAGTCATTCCTTCCCTTCCCTCCCTGAGGCAGGTTCCACCTCTCCCATTTTATCTGCAGGCCAGATAACAGTGAGGCATTTTGTAGTGAGTTTGGCACTTCTATTACCTGCGAGTGTTAGTCCCAGTTCCTGTAAGGGAATAGGGTCTAGGTTGTTTTTTGTTTTGTTTTTTATTCCTGTTTGTGGTTCCCGAAAAAGAGGGAATTTTTCGTCCTATGGTAGACCTAAAGTGTCTTAACAAGTTGTCTCAGGATTCCGTTCTTCAAATGGAAACCAGTGGCTCCATTCTTTCTTTGGTCTAGGAGGGTCAATTCATGGTGACCATAGACCTGGAGGACACATATTTCTTTCATGTAATTAGCAAGAGTCCATGAGCTAGTGACGTATGGGATATACATTCCTACCAGGAGGGGCAAAGTTTCCCAAACCTCAAAATGCCTATAAATACACCCCTCACCACACCCACAAATCAGTTTTACAAACTTTGCCTCCTATGGAGGTGGTGAAGTAAGTTTGTGCTAGATTCTACGTTGATATGCGCTCCGCAGCAGGTTGGAGCCCGGTTTTCCTCTCAGCGTGCAGTGAATGTCAGAGGGATGTGAAGAGAGTATTGCCTATTTGAATTCATTGATCTCCTTCTACGGGGTCTATTTCATAGGTTCTCTGTTATCGGTCGTAGAGATTCATCTCTTACCTCCCTTTTCAGATCGACGATATACTCTTATATATACCATTACCTCTACTGATTTTCGTTTCAGTACTGGTTTGGCTTTCTACAACTTGTAGATGAGTGTCCTGGGGTAAGTAAGTCTTATTTTCTGTGACACTCTAAGCTATGGTTGGGCACTTTTTTATAAAGTTCTAAATATATGTATTCAAACATTTATTTGCCTTGACTCAGACAGTCAGTTTCATGTTTGGGATAATGCGTATGAATAAATCAATTTTTTCTTACCATAAAATTTGACTTTTTTCCCTGTGGGCTGTTAGGCTCGCGGGGGCTGAAAATGCTTCATTTTATTGCGTCATTCTTGGCGCGGACTTTTTTGGCGCAAAAAAAATTTCTGTTTCCGGCGTCATACGTGTCGCCGGAAGTTGCGTCATTTTTGACGTTTTTTTGCGCCAAAAGTGTCGGCGTTCCGGATGTGGCAGCATTTAGGCGCCAAATAATGTGGGAGTCTTTTTTGGCGCTAAAAAAATATGGGCGTCACAATTGTCTCCACATTATTTAAGTCTCATTATTTATTGCTTCTGGTTGCTAGAAGCTTGTTCACTGGCATTTTTTCCCATTCCTGAAACTGTCATTTAAGGAATTTGATCAATTTTGCTTTATATGTTGTTTTTTCTATTACATATTGCAAGATGTCCCACGTTAACACTGAGTCAGAAGATACTTCTGGAAAATCGCTGCCTGGTGCTGGATCTACCAAAGCTAAGTGTATCTGCTGTAAACTTATGGTATCTGTTCCTCCAGCTGTTGTTTGTACTGATTGTCATGACAAACTTGTTAATGCAGATAATATTTCCTTTAGTACTGTTACATTACCTGTTGCTGTTCCGTCAACATCTAATGCTCAGAGTGTTCCTGATAACATAAGAGATTTTGTTTCTAAATCCATTAAGAAGGCTATGTCTGTTATTCCTCTTTCTAGTAAACGTAAAAAGTCTTAAAACTTCTCATTTTTCAGATGAATTTTTAAATGAACATCATCATTCTGATTCTGATAATGGTTCTTCTGGTTCAGAGGATTCTGTCTCAGAGGTTGATGCTGATAAATCTTCATATTTATTTAAAATGGAATTTATTCGTTCTTTACTTAAAGAAGTCCTAATTGCATTAGAAATTGAGGATTCTGGTCCTCTTGATACTAAATCTAAACGTTTAGATAAGGTTTTTAAATCTCCTGTAGTTATTCCAGAAGTTTTTCCTGTCCCTGATGCTATTTCTGAAGTAATTTCCAGGGAATGGAATAATTTGGGTAATTCATTTACTCCTTCTAAACGTTTTAAGCAATTATATCCTGTGCCATCTGACAGATTAGAGTTTTGGGACAAAATCCCTAAGGTTGATGGGGCTGTCTCTACTCTTGCTAAGCGTACTACTATTCCTACGGCAGATGGTACTTCCTTTAAGGATCCTTTAGATAGGAAAATTGAATCCTTTCTAAGAAAAGCTTACTTGTGTTCAGGTAATCTTCTTAGACCTGCTATATCTTTAGCGGATGTTGCTGCAGCTTCAACTTTTTGGTTAGAAGCTTTAGCGCAACAAGTAACAGATCATAATTCTCATAGCATTATTAATCTTCTTCAACATGCTAATAATTTTATTTGTGATGCCATCTTTGATATCATTAGAGTTGATGTCAGGTATATGTCTCTAGCTATTTTAGCTAGAAGAGCTTTATGGCTTAAAACTTGGAATGCTGATATGTCTTCTAAGTCTACTCTGCTTTCCCTTTCTTTCCAGGGTAATAAATTATTTGGTTCTCAGTTGGATTCTATTATCTCAACTGTTACTGGAGGGAAAGGAACTTTTTTACCACAGGATAAAAAATCTAAAGGTAAATTTAGGTCTAATAATCGTTTTCGTTCCTTTCGTCACAACAAGGAACAAAAGCCTGATCCTTCATCCTCAGGAGCGGTATCAGTTTGGAAACCATCTCCAGTCTGGAATAAATCCAAGCCTTTTAGAAAACCAAAGCCAGCTCCTAAGTCCACATAAAGGTGCGGCCCTCATTCCAGCTCAGCTGGTAGGGGGCAGATTACGTTTTTTCAAAGAAATTTGGATCAATTCCGTTCACAATCTTTGGATTCAGAACATTGTTTCAGAAGGGTACAGAATTGGCTTCAAGATAAGGCCTCCTGCAAAGAGATTTTTTCTTTCCCGTGTCCCAGTAAACCCAGCGAAGGCTCAAGCATTTCTGAATTGTGTTTCAGATCTAGAGTTGGCTGGAGTAATTATGCCAGTTCCAGTTCTGGAACAGGGGCTGGGGTTTTATTCAAATCTCTTCATTGTACCAAAGAAGGAGAAATCCTTCAGACCAGTTCTGGATCTAAAAATATTGAATCATTATGTAAGGATACCAACATTCAAAATGGTAACTGTAAGGACTATCCTGCCTTTTGTTCAGCAAGGGCATTATATGTCTACAATAGATTTACAGGATGCATATCTGCATATTCCGATTCATCCAGATCACTATCAGTTTCTGAGATTCTTTTTCCTAGACAAGCATTACCAGTCTTCACATTTAGCAGAATCTCATACGAATCGACTTGTGTTGTTTCTTCAAGATCATGGTTGGAGGATCAATTTACCAAAAAGTTCATTGATTCCTCAGACAAGGGTAACCTTTTTAGGTTTCCAGATAGATTCAGTGTCCATGACTCTGTCTTTGACAGACAAGAGACGTCTAAAATTGATATCAGCTTGTCGAAACCTTCAGTCACAATAATTCCCTTCGGTAGCCTTATGCATGGTAATTCTAGGTTTTATGACTGCTGCATCGGACACGATCCCTTTTGCTCGTTTTCACATGCGACCTCTTCAGCTCTGTATCCTGAACCAGTGGTGCAGGGATTACACAAAGATATCTCAATTAATATCTTTAAAACCGATTGTACGACACTCTCTGACGTGATGGACAGATCACCATCGTTTAGTTCAGGCGGCTTCTTTTGTTCTTCCGACCTGGACTGTAATTTCAACAGATGCAAGTCTTACGGGTTCGGGAGCTGTGTGGGGGTTTCTGACAGCACAAGGGGTTTGGGAATCTCAGGAGGTGAGATTACCGACCAATATTTTGGAACTCCGTGCAATTTTCAGAGCTCTTCAGTCATGGCCTCTTCTAAAGAGAGAATCGTTCATTTGTTTTCAGACAGACAATGTCACAACTGTGGCATACATCAATCATCAAGGAGGGACTCACAGTCCTCTGGCTATGAAAGAAGTATCTCGAATTCTGGTATGGGCGGAATCCAGCTCCTGTCTAGTTTCTACGGTTCATATCCCAGGTATAGACAATTGGGAAGCGGATTATCTCAGTCGCCAAACGTTACATCCGGGCGAATGGTCTCTTCACCCAGAGGTATTTCTTCAGATTGTTCAAATGTGGGTACTTCCAGAAATAGATCTCATGGCCTCTCATCTAAACAAGAAACTTCCCAGGTATCTGTCCAGATCCAGGGATCCTCAAGCGGAAGCAGTGGATGCATTGTCACTTCCTTGGAAGTATCATCCTGCCTATATCTTTCCGTCTCTAGTTCTTCTTCCAAGAGTAATCTCCAAGATTCTGAAGGAATGCTCGTTTGTTCTGCTGGTAGCTCCAGCATGGCTTCACAGGTTTTGGTATGCGGATCTTGTCCGGATGGCCTCTTGCCAACCGTGGACTCTTCCGTTAAGACCAGACCTTCTGTCGCAAGGTCCTTTTTTCCATCAGGATCTCAAATCCTTAAATTTAAAGGTGTGGAGATTGAACGCTTGATTCTTAGTCAAAGAGGTTTCTCTGACTCTGTGATTAATACTATGTTACAGGCTCGTAAATCCGTATCTAGGGAGATATATTATAGAGTCTGGAAGACATATTTCTTGGTGTCTTTCTCATCATTTTTCCTGGCATTCTTTTAGAATTCCGAGAATTTTACAGTTTTTTCAGGATGGTTTGGATAAAGGTTTGTCTGCAAGTTCCTTGAAAGGACAAATCTCTGCTCTTTCTGTTCTTTTTCACAGAAAGATTGCTAATCTTCCTGATATTCATTGTTTTGTACAAGCTTTGGTTCGTATAAAACCTGTCATTAATTTCTCCTCCTTGGAGTTTGAATTTGGTTCTGGGGGCTCTTCAAGCTCCTCCGTTTGAACCTATGCATTCATTGGACATTAAATTACTTTCTTGGAAAGTTTTGTTCCTTTTGGCCATCTCTTCTGCCAGAAGAGTTTCTGAATTATCTGCTCTTTCTTGTGAGTCTCCTTTTCTGATTTTTCACCAGGATAAGGCGGTGTTGCGAACTTCTTTTAATTTTTTACCTAAGGTTGTGAATTCTAACAACATTAGTAGAGAAATTGTGGTTCCTTCATTATGTCCTAATCCTAAGAATTCTAAGGAGAAATCATTGCAATCTTTGGATGTAGTTAGAGCTTTGAAATATTATGTTGAAGCTACTAAGAATTTCAGAAAGACTTCTAGTCTATTTGTTATCTTTTCCGGTTCTAGGAAAGGTCAGAAGGCCTCTGCCATTTCTTTGGCATCTTGGTTGAAATCTTTAATTCATCATGCTTATGTCGAGTCGGGTAAAACTCCGCCTCAAAGGATTACAGCTCATTCTACTAGGTCAGTTTCTACTTCCTGGGCGTTTAGGAATGAAGCTTCGGTTGATCAGATTTGCAAAGCAGCAACTTGGTCTTCTTTGCATACTTTTACTAAATTCTACCATTTTGATGTGTTTTCTTCTTCTGAAGCTGTTTTTGGTAGAAAAGTACTTCAGGCAGCTGTTTCAGTTTGAATCTTCTGCTTATATTTTCAGTTTTTTTCTTTATAAGATTTAAACTTTATTTTTGGGTGTGGATTTTTTTCAGCGGAATTGGCTGTCTTTATTTTATCCCTCCCTCTCTAGTGACTCTTGCGTGGAAGATCCACATCTTGGGTAGTCATTATCCCATACGTCACTAGCTCATGGACTCTTGCTAATTACATGAAAGAAAACATAATTTATGTAAGAACTTACCTGATAAATTCATTTATTTCATATTAGCAAGAGTCCATGAGGCCCACCCTTTTTTGTGGTGGTTATGATTTTTTTGTATAAAGCACAATTATTCCAATTCCTTATATTTATGCTTCGCACTTTTTTCTTATCACCCCACTTCTTGGCAAATCGTTAAACTGATTTGTGGGTGTGGTGAGGGGTGTATTTATAGGCATTTTGAGGTTTGGGAAACTTTGCCCCTGCTGGTAGGAATGTATATCCCATACGTCACTAGCTCATGGACTCTTGCTAATATGAAAGAAATGAATTTATCAGGTAAGTTCTTACATAAATTATGTTTTTCAGGTTCCTGATTTTTGCCTTTCTGTCAAACACTTTCAGTTTGTGGCTCTTCTCTTTGGTCTTGCCATGGCTCTTAAAGGGGGCTCTATTGGCAGTGATCAGGTTTCAGGGAATTGCTTTGGTGCCTTTCCTGGACGTCATAATGGTTCAGGCGCCATCTTTTCAACAAACAAACTCTCATATAGAGATCTTGTTGTCTTGCTTCATCCCTCGGATGGAAGTGAATCTGAAAATGAGTTCCCTTGTTCCAGCTACAGGGGTAGTTTCTTAGGGAACTTTATTAGCTTCTCTGAAAATATTTTTTACAGAGGTCAGAAATAGGTTTTTTTTCTCTTGCCTATTTCGGCTCTCTTCTGTTTGGTCCTTCAGTGGATCAATGTATGGAGGTAATTGGTCTGATGGTTTCATTGGACATCATCCCTTTGCCCAATTCCATCTGAGAGTCTGCTGTTATGCATGTTCAGATAGTGGACTGGGGATCTTGTGGCTCTGTCTCGGAGGATAGATCTGTCAACATGAGGATTTTTCCCTGTGGTTCAGAGAGGGAAATTAGTGGTAGAGCGCTCTCTTAGCTTGCTAGAGGTAGCGGGATTGTTGCCTGCATTCTCCATAATCTTTTAGTTTTCTCAGGAGCATCTGTCCGAGGGCATGCTTCCAGAGACCTTCCTGAGTAATAGTGTCCACGGTCGCTAGCCTGTTGGGTTAGTGACTATGGACTTAGGAAGTATCTGCTCTCCCCATAACCATTTTGGAGTTGAGTGATCTACACTGTTCTGATGACTCGGCCTCAGTCGTCTTATCTGGTTTTTCAGGTTCTAGTTGAACAATTTCATCTCAGTGGTTTACATTAACCACCTGGAAGGAACCTAGAGTTCCTTTGCCATGATTGGCGTGGATTGTTAGATGAGCGGACACTTGCATTCGTCGTTTATCCACTATTCACATTTCAGGAGTGAATACCGGGTGCATACTTATTGAGCAGTCAGATCTTTCATCTCGGGGAGTGGGCGCTTCTCCCGGAGGTGTTCTCCAGGTTAACCCTCAAATGGGGGGGTGCTGGCGTTGGAGATGGTAGTTTGCCAAGCCTCCAAGTTATGTTAAAGGTTAAGAAATCTGCAGGTTGCTCTGTTAAATACCCTGGCTGTTCCTTGGGATTTCAGTCTGACATCCCTGTTCTTCAGTTTGCTCTCCTTCCACAAGTCATTGATTGTATCAAATGGGAGTGAGCATCAGTATTTTTATAGTTCCTGCATAGTCTCGCAGGATCTGGTTTACATACCTAGCAGAGAAGTATTTCTTCCACCTTGGTGGACCTTCCTTTCAACCAGCTTTCATTTTTTCTGAAGTTTTCTGCTTAGAGATTGAATGCTTAGTAAGCATGGTCTGAATAGGTCATTGAGACCATGATTCAGGTTTGCAAGCCTGTTACTAAAAAGATTTACCATAAGATATGGTGTAATATCTTTATTGGTGTGAATCCAAGGGCTATTTTTGGAGTAAGGCCAGGATTCCTGGGATTTTGGCCTTTTTTCCAGGAAGGTCTGGAGAAGGGTTTGTCAGTCAGTGCCCTGAAGGGTCAGATATCTGCATTATCTATTCTGCTACATAAGCGTCTGGCGGACGGGCCAGATGTGCAATCTTTTTGTCAGGCCTTGGTCAGAATCAGGCCTGTGTTTAATTCTGTTGCTCCTCTTTGGAACATTAACTTTGTTCTTAAAGTTTTGCAGCAGGTTCCATTTGAGCCATTGCATTCCATAGATATTAAGTTGTTATCTTGGAAGGTTTGTTTCTTATTGCTATCTTTGCTGCTCGGAGAGTCTCGGAACTCTCAGCTTTGCAGTGTGATTCGCCTTATCTTTCATGACGATAAGGCGGATCTTCGTACTGAGTTAGGTTTCCTTCCTAAAGTTGTTTCGGATAGAAATATTAATCAGGAAATTTTTGTTCCTTCTCTATGTCCTAATCCTTATCATAAGGAACGTTTTTGTTGCACAACTTGGATGTTGTCCATGCTCTTAAGTTCTATCTACAGGCGACTAAGGATTTTCGCTAGTATTCTGCCCTGTTTGTTTCTCTGGGAAACGTAAAGGTGAGAGCTTCTGCTACTTCTCTTTCTCTCTTGATTGAGAAGTATAATTTGTTTAGCTTATGAGAGAATTACAGCTCATTCCACTAGGGCTGTCTATTCTTCTTGGGCTTTCAAAAATTAAGCTTCTGTGGAATGGATATGCAAGGCTGCAACTTGGTCATTTTGCATACTTTGTCCAAATTTTACAAATTTGATACTTTTGCCTCGGCTGAGGTTTCTTTTGGGAGAAAGGTTCTTTAAGCGGTGGTGCCTTCTGTTTAGGTTACCTGTCTTGTCCCTCCCTAATCATCTGTGTCCTCTAGCTTGGGTAATTGATGATGCAGTGGACTCACCATATCTTAGGAAAGAAAACAAAATTTATGCTTGCCTGATAAATTTCTTTCTTTCCGGATATGGTGAGTCCACGGCCCTGCCCTTTATTTTAGACAGTTATTTGTTACTAAATAGTAGTACAGTTAATTCTATAGAAGAAAAAACTAAGGGGACGCGCTACTAAAGAAACATGTGATGGTGTAAAAATCGTGGTGTATCTGCTTGGATAGAAAGTGGGTGTTGTGCAAATATAGATAAAAAATTGGTTGATAAGCGAATTAACAACTTGGCTCAGTGTGTGGTAACACCAACCACTATGGTGTGTTTAAGGCAAAATAATGCTTAAAAAGGAGAAAAAAAATATATAAAAATAAACATAAAAATCAACATATAACAAAACACTTGTGCAATTTGAACATATAAATATGTATAAGTGTCCCAGTGTCCAGTGTACTTAAAGTCCAAGACTTATAAGAGAGTGAGTGGAAACAGACAATGGACAGTCCACTTCAAAATAAAGGATATGGTAACAATCAAGAGTTCGTGATAGAAAGGCTTGCTCCGCTTGTGTCCACAGTGTACTGGATCAATGAATCTGTGAGGATATAAAAGCAACAACGGGCGCCAACATAGTGTGAATCAGTTTACATCAGCTGAGAAATAAAGTATAAGAAATATACTCACAAGTGGAGTGGCACCTTAAATCAACAAGGTGCGTGCAGGCAGGCTGACATTCAAAACCAGCAGTCAGTTCGCTGGAGGTCTCACCCGGGGAACCTATGGATTGATGAAGACAGGTGTGGCTTACGTCAGCTGTGGATCGTTTGAGAGGCCGGAATACCAGTGGAGAGGTGCAAACAACTGTGGATACTTTCTCCAGATCGTGTTCGTACAATCAGATTTAATCCCAAATGAAATGGTGATTGTCCAAATAAGGAAAAGTGTTCGATATCCAACCAAATATAAAATCAATAGGACATCAATATAAAATAGCAAAGAAACCGGGTCTGTATAAAAACAGAATATTTTATTTGCTACGCGTTTCTCAGTCCGTGAAGGACCGTTTCCTCAGGCATATACATAGGTGTTTCACAGGTGACTATTTATACCTGGTAATGACCCGGAATCTAATCTGGAGGTCATCTCCAAACAATTGTACATTAAAAAATATATTATTAAAAACAAAGTAATAAAAGTGTCATATTGAGCATTGTTCGGAAATGATATACATGTCTTAAAAAAAATGTATAGAAATTTTTTGCAAGTAACTATTTAAAAGCATGTTTGCACTAGTGATGTGACCTGTAATAATGTTACTGAAAATGCATCACCCTAACTAATATGCTCAGTAAGTGATCATTTCACAAATAGGGTAGTTAGGAAATGGCATAAAAACCATTCAAAAAAAGAGAACAGCGCTTTTTTTGTCTTCAAAATATTTTAGGCTTCAATAAAGTTCTAGGTTGGGCTCGAACTCTTGACCCTATGTGTGCTAGGTTTGTGTTTATCTAAAAGAGCTAACCAAATGTAATGACAAATTAGGTAATGTTGTTCTAGATATACCAGAAACATGCCAAAGTTATAGTATGAAATAGATACCGAAAATTATACGGGTACCAATTTGTTGAACAATTATTATAGAGAGGCATCATGATTTGTTACATGAATAGTATAATTGGACAATAACATAAAAAAACAATCCCCAAAAAAGAGAACAGCGCTTTATCTATCTTGAAAATAATTTGAGATTCAATAAATTTCCAGGTTGGGCTCAAACCCATGACCTTATGTATACTAGGTTTGTACTTATCTAAAAGAGCTAATCGGAAGTAATAACAAATTGTGTGATGTTGGTCTCGATATACCAAAGACATGCCAAAGTTATAGTAAGAAATAAAAGCAGAAAACTATCATAGTACCAATTTGTTGAACAATTGTTATTGCATAGCAACATGACTTGTTGCAAGAAGCAAACATGGTAATGAATATTAGATAGATGTTATTGGATTCTGAATGAGACTAAAAACATACTTCACTATGTATATTGTATGATAATTGTTAATAAAATAATATATTTGTGTATGCGGTATAGTGGTCGCAAGAGTGAGTTGGATTTAGCAATGAAGATAAGTGGTAGTGATGGTGTTGTAGTTGGAAATAATATAGGTCTGATGTGAAGAAAATGATTAATGGTGAATTTCTCACCGGTTGTGGGGTGGACACGAACTCGTGTCCTTGTGTATGGCAAACCTATACTTGGTCTGATGGGCTATCTGTGAATGACAGATTATATATGGATCTGGGTTTACTAGACTCTGAACTGGTGGGTGGATCTTATATATTATTAAGGACTAATTACAATGTTTGGTCTGATTCATTCTCTTTGTATGTATGTACCTGAAATAATGTTTGAGTAATACAGATGTGTTTATAAAACCGGTGCAGTCTATTGATGTATACAAAGTATAATATGTAATAAATTCTCTGTATTTGATGATAATGTGAATAAATTTAAATGAAAGCTGCCAAATCAACATTGGCATTCAAACCCTGGGGGTACAGTGTTTTGAGTTTGTGTATCCAATATGTTTCTAATTGTCTAAGTTTAATTAGACGATCGTAATCTGTCGAGGGGGGTACATGATCTATTGGAATGATTTTGAAAATGTCTGATCTACCATCATGTATCATTTCACAATGATTAGGTACACTATGGTTAATTTTACTTTTCTTACAATTCTTGCAGTTGCGATAATGTTCACCCCAACGGGTGCGTATGTTTCTAGTAGTACGTCCAATATATTGGACCCCACATACACAGTTTAAAAGATAAACAATGTACTTCGATTCGCAATTGAGGCGATGTGAGATCCGGTAAGTAAGACCGGTGGTATTAGATTTAAATGTTTTTTGGGAACCGATAAATTTGCACATATTACATCCTCTCTTGCCACATTTATAAGAACCATATGATCTTAAAAAGTTCAGAGTTTTTTTCGGATTATTAAGAGAAGATTGGCAATGTTTGACCCTTTTACTTGGTGCTAATTTGTTCCTAAGGGTTGGTGCCCGTCTATAGACGATTTTTGGTCTTTCTTTAACTATATTTTTCAATAAAGGATCCTTTTGGATAATGTTCCAATGTTTGTACAATATATTGCAAATTTTTTTGTGGTTACTGTTGTATTGTGTTATAAAAGGAGGTTCGCTATCTGCCTTAGCACTAGTGGGATCACTGGAATTAGTTGTTTTGTTTTCAAATTTGTTAAAAAAGAGATTTCTGTCTAGATCTCGTGCTCTATTAAGACAACGATCAAGTAGGTCTATAGGGTATCCCTTGTCAAGAAAACGTTGGTATAGAATCTTGCTTTGTGACTCAAAGGTGTTAATATCTGAGCAATTCCTCCGTATTCTTTGGAATTGACTGAAAGGGATATTTCTTTTCCACCCCATGTGGTGGTTACTGGAAAAATCCAGGTAACTGTTGCTGTCCACCTTCTTAAGAAGGTTTGGGAGACAACATTCCCTGTGCTATCCCAGCTCAACAGTAGATCTAAATACTCTATGGTACGATTCTGAATGTTTGCTGTAAGCGTAAGACCCATATGGTTGGTATTTAGGTGTTCAACTATGGAATTGGCTGATGTGAGATCCCCTCTTAAAATAAAGATAAGGTCGTCAATGTAGCGGCCATAGAATACCAGGTTCGCCCAAAAGCCTGCGGAGTAAATATATTGGTCTTCGAAAATCCCCATGAAGAGATTGGCAAAGCTTGGGGCGAACCTGGTACCCATGGCCGTACCCTTGACTTGCAAGAAAAATTTGTCCTGAAAAATAAAATAATTGTGTTTAAGTATATATTCTATCCCTTCTAAATTAAATTCCTTTTGGAGATCAGGCATATATGGATCATTGTCCAAAAAAACAGAGATCGCATTGATTCCCATATTGTGACAGATGTTGGAATAAAGAGATCCCACGTCACAAGTGATCCATATAAGATCATTGTTGTTACAGACATTTTTGAGTTGGTATAAGAGATGTGTGCTGTCTTTGATGTAGGAGGGTAAATTGACCACATATTTCTGTAGAAATTGGTCTATATAAAAGGATAGATTGTACGTGAGATTGCCTATGCCCGCTATAATAGGGCGCCCCGGTGGATTCACTTGATTTTTATGTATTTTGGGCAAATGGTAATAGTGTGCCACACTTGGATTGGTTACTTTTAGAAATTCCTTTTCTTCTTTGTTCAGAATACCCGTTGTAATACCTTTCTGTATCAGATTGCTATATCCCTTTAAAAAGGCACTAGTGGGGTTAAACATGATTTCTCTATAATAATGGGTGTCTGTTAGAATTTTATTTGCCTCTCGTAAATAATCACCAATGTCCTGTAAAACTATGCCACCGCCCTTATCGGCATCCCTGATTATCAAATTTTCGTTATTAACTAAAGTGCTTAAAGCTATTTGTTCGCTTTTGTGAAAATAATATTGTTTCTTTTGATTTTTGGATAATTTTTCTAAGTCTTCAATAACTGATCTTTGAAATAACTCAATGTAATGATTGGTGGATAAAGATGGTGTAAATTGTGATTTGACCTTTATATCTGTATGTATGTAATCATCAAACAGATGAGTGGTTAGGCCCTCTGTATCAGAATATATCACTTGCATGTTATTATTTGGAGTCATATTGTTTACTAAAATTGTCTGTGTGTTTTCCGTGTGTATATATTTTTTTGATTTTATATTTGGTTGGATATCGAACACTTTTCCTTATTTGGACAATCACCATTTCATTTGGGATTAAATCTGATTGTACGAACACGATCATCTGGAGAAAGTATCCACAGTTGTTTGCACCTCTCCACTGGTATTCCGGCCTCTCAAACGATCCACAGCTGACGTAAGCCACACCTGTCTTCATCAATCCATAGGTTCCCCGGGTGAGACCTCCAGCGAACTGACTGCTGGTTTTGAATGTCAGCCTGCCTGCACGCACCTTGTTGATTTAAGGTGCCACTCCACTTGTGAGTATATTTCTTATACTTTATTTCTCCAACATAGGTGTGTCCGGTCCACGGCGTCATCCTTACTTGTGGGATATTCTCTTCCCCAACAGGAAATGGCAAAGAGCCCAGCAAAGCTGGTCACATGATCCCTCCTAGGCTCCGCCTACCCCAGTCATTCTCTTTGCCGTTGTACAGGCAACATCTCCACGGAGATGGCTTAGAGTTTTTTAGTGTTTAACTGTAGTTTTTATTATTCAATCCCAGAAGCTTTTCCTATACCCAAGCGGGTGGCGGACATTGTAAATAAAGAATGGGAAAGGCCCGGTATACCTTTCGTCCCTCCCCCCATATTTAAAAAATTGTTTCCTATGGTCGACCCCAGAAAGGACTTATGGCAGACAGTCCCCAAGGTCGAGGGAGCGGTTTCCACTTTAAACAAACGCACCACTATACCCATAGAAGATAGTTGTGCTTTCAAAGATCCTATGGATAAAAAATTAGAAGGTTTACTTAAAAAGATGTTTGTTCAGCAGGGTTACCTTCTACAACCAATTTCATGCATTGTCCCTGTCACTACAGCCGCGTGTTTCTGGTTCGATGAGCTAGTAAAGGCGGTCGATAGTGATTCTCCTCCTTATGAGGAGATTATGGACAGAATCCGTGCTCTCAAATTGGCTAATTCTTTCACCCTAGACGCCACTTTGCAATTGGCTAGGTTAGCGGCTAAGAATTCTGGGTTTGCTATTGTGGCGCGCAGAGCGCTTTGGTTGAAATCTTGGTCAGCTGATGCGTCTTCCAAGAACAAACTACTTAACATTCCTTTCAAGGGGAAAACGCTGTTTGGCCCTGACTTGAAAGAGATTATCTCTGATATCACTGGGGGTAAGGGCCACGCCCTTCCTCAGGATCGGCCTTTCAAGGCCAAAAATAAACCTAATTTTTGTCCCTTTCGTAGAAACGGACCAGCCCAAAGTGCTACGTCCTCTAAGCAAGAGGGTAATACTTCTCAAGCCAAGCCAGCTTGGAGACCAATGCAAGGCTGGAACAAGGGAAAGCAGGCCAAGAAACCTGCTACTGCTACCAAGACAGCATGAAATGTTGGCCCCCGATCCGGGACCGGATCTGGTGGGGGGCAGACTCTCTCTCTTCGCTCAGGCTTGGGCAAGAGATGTTCTGGATCCTTGGGCACTAGAAATAGTCTCCCAAGGTTATCTTCTGGAATTCAAGGGGCTTCCCCCAAGGGGGAGGTTCCACAGGTCTCAGTTGTCTTCAGACCACATAAAAAGACAGGCATTCTTACATTGTGTAGAAGACCTGTTAAAAATGGGAGTGATTCATCCTGTTCCATTAGGAGAACAAGGGATGGGGTTCTACTCCAATCTGTTCATAGTTCCCAAAAAAGAGGGAACGTTCAGACCAATCTTAGATCTCAAGATCTTAAACAAGTTTCTCAAGGTTCCATCGTTCAAAATGGAAACCATTCGAACAATTCTTCCTTCCATCCAGGAAGGTCAATTCATGACCACGGTGGATTTAAAGGATGCGTATCTACATATTCCTATCCACAAGGAACATCATCGGTTCCTAAGGTTCGCATTCCTGGACAAGCATTACCAGTTCGCGGCGCTTCCTTTCGGATTAGCCACTGCTCCAAGGATTTTCACAAAGGTACTAGGGTCCCTTCTAGCGGTGCTAAGACCAAGGGGCATTGCAGTAGTACCTTACTTGGACGACATTCTGATTCAAGCGTCGTCCCTTCCTCAAGCAAAGGCTCACACGGACATAGTCCTGGCCTTTCTCAGATCTCACGGATGGAAAGTGAACGTGGAAAAGAGTTCTCTATCTCCGTCGACAAGGGTTCCCTTCTTGGGAACAATAATAGACTCCTTAGAAATGAGGATTTTTCTGACAGAGGCCAGAAAAACAAAACTTCTAAACTCTTGTCGGATACTTCATTCCGTTCCTCTTCCTTCCATAGCGCAGTGCATGGAAGTGATAGGTTTGATGGTAGCGGCAATGGACATTGTTCCTTTTGCACGCATTCATCTAAGACCATTACAACTGTGCATGCTCAGTCAGTGGAATGGGGACTATACAGACTTGTCTCCGAAGATACAAGTAAATCAGAGGACCAGAGACTCACTCCGTTGGTGGCTGTCCCTGGACAACCTGTCACAAGGGATGACCTTCCGCAGACCAGAGTGGGTCATTGTCACGACCGACGCCAGTCTGATGGGCTGGGGCGCGGTCTGGGGATCCCTGAAAGCTCAGGGTCTTTGGTCTCGGGAAGAATCTCTTCTACCGATAAATATTCTGGAACTGAGAGCGATATTCAATGCTCTCAAGGCTTGGCCTCAGCTAGCGAGGGCCAAGTTCATACGGTTTCAATCAGACAACATGACGACTGTTGCGTACATCAACCATCAGGGGGGAACAAGGAGTTCCCTGGCGATGGAAGAAGTGACCAAAATCATTCAATGGGCGGAGACTCACTCCTGCCACCTGTCTGCAATCCACATCCCAGGAGTAGAAAATTGGGAAGCGGATTTTCTGAGTCGTCAGACATTGCATCCGGGGGAGTGGGAACTCCATCCGGAAATCTTTGCCCAAATCACTCAACTGTGGGGCATTCCAGACATGGATCTGATGGCCTCTCGTCAGAACTTCAAGGTTCCTTGCTACGGGTCCAGATCCAGGGATCCCAAGGCGACTCTAGTAGATGCACTAGTAGCACCTTGGACCTTCAAACTAGCTTATGTATTCCCGCCGTTTCCTCTCATCCCCAGGCTGGTAGCCAGGATCAATCAGGAGAGGGCGTCGGTGATCTTGATAGCTCCTGCGTGGCCACGCAGGACTTGGTATGCAGATCTGGTGAATATGTCATCGGCTCCACCATGGAAGCTACCTTTGAGACGAGACCTTCTTGTTCAAGGTCTGTTCGAACATCCGAATCTGGTCTCACTCCAGCTGACTGCTTGGAGATTGAACGCTTGATCTTATCAAAGCGAGGGTTCTCAGATTCTGTTATTGATACTCTTGTTCAGGCCAGAAAGCCTGTAACTAGAAAAATTTACCACAAAATTTGGAAAAAATATATCTGTTGGTGTGAATCTAAAGGATTCCCTTGGGACAAGGTTAAGATTCCTAAGATTCTATCCTTCCTTCAAGAAGGATTGGAAAAAGGATTATCTGCAAGTTCCTTGAAGGGACAGATTTCTGCCTTGTCTGTGTTACTTCACAAAGAGCTGGCAGCTGTGCCAGATGTTCAAGCCTTTGTTCAGGCTCTGGTTAGAATCAAGCCTGTTTACAAACCTTTGACTCCTCCTTGGAGTCTCAACTTAGTTCTTTCAGTTCTTCAGGGGGTTCCGTTTGAACCCTTACATTCCGTTGATATTAAGTTATTATCTTGGAAAGTTTTGTTTTTGGTTGCAATTTCTTCTGCTAGAAGAGTTTCAGAATTATCTGCTCTGCAGTGTTCTCCTCCTTATCTGGTGTTCCATGCAGATAAGGTGGTTTTACGTACTAAACCTGGTTTTCTTCCAAAAGTTGTTTCTAACAAAAACATTAACCAGGAGATAGTCGTGCCTTCTCTGTGTCCGAAACCAGTTTCGAAGAAGGAACGTTTGTTGCACAATTTGGATGTTGTTCGCGCTCTAAAATTCTATTTAGATGCTACAAAGGATTTTAGACAAACATCTTCCTTGTTTGTTGTTTATTCTGGTGAAAGGAGAGGTCAAAAAGCAACTTCTACCTCTCTCTCTTTTTGGATTAAAAGCATCATCAGATTGGCTTACGAGACTGCCGGACGGCAGCCTCCTGAAAGAATCACAGCTCATTCCACTAGGGCTGTGGCTTCCACATGGGCCTTCAAGAACGAGGCTTCTGTTGATCAGATATGTAGGGCAGCGACTTGGTCTTCACTGCACACTTTTACCAAATTTTACAAGTTTGATACTTTTGCTTCTTCTGAGGCTATTTTTGGGAGAAAGGTTTTGCAAGCCGTGGTGCCTTCCATTTAGGTGACCTGATTTGCTCCCTCCCTTCATCCGTGTCCTAAAGCTTTGGTATTGGTTCCCACAAGTAAGGATGACGCCGTGGACCGGACACACCTATGTTGGAGAAAACAGAATTTATGTTTACCTGATAAATTACTTTCTCCAACGGTGTGTCCGGTCCACGGCCCGCCCTGGTTTTTTAATCAGGTCTGATAATTTATTTTCTTTAACTACAGTCACCACGGTATCATATGGTTTCTCCTATGCAAATATTCCTCCTTAACGTCGGTCGAATGACTGGGGTAGGCGGAGCCTAGGAGGGATCATGTGACCAGCTTTTCTGGGCTCTTTGCCATTTCCTGTTGGGGAAGAGAATATCCCACAAGTAAGGATGACGCCGTGGACCGGACACACCGTTGGAGAAAGTAATTTATCAGGTAAACATAAATTCTGTTTTCTCAGCTGATGTAAACTGATTCACACTATGTTGGCGCCCGTTGTTGCTTTTATATCCTCACAGATTCATTGATCCAGTACACCGTGGACACAAGCGGAGCAAGCCTTTCTATCACGAACTCTTGATTGTTACCATATCCTTTATTTTGAAGTGGACTGTCCATTTTCTGTTTCCACTCACTCTCTTATAAGTCTTGGACTTTTCAAGTACACTGGACACTGGGACACTTATACATATTTATATGTTCAAATTGCACAAGTGTTTTGTTATATGTTGATTTTTATGTTTATTTTTATATATATTTTTTTCTCCTTTTTAAGCATTATTTTGCCTTAAACACACCATAGTGGTTGGTGTTACCACACACTGAGCCAAGTTGTTAATTCGCTTATCAACCAATTTTTTATCTATATTTGCACAACACCCACTTTCTATCCAAGCAGATACACCACGATTTTTACACCATCACATGTTTCTTTAGTAGCGCGTCCCCTTAGTTTTTTCTTCTATAGAATTAACTGTACTACTATTCAGTACTCTGGTGTTCATCAGGGGACAGTCTCTGATGAACGTATTACAACGGGTATTCTGAACAAAGAAGAAAAGGAATTTCTAAAAGTAACCAATCCAAGTGTGGCACACTATTACCATTTGCCCAAAATACATAAAAATCAAGTGAATCCACCGGGGCGCCCTATTATAGCGGGCATAGGCAATCTCACGTACAATCTATCCTTTTATATAGACCAATTTCTACAGAAATATGTGGTCAATTTACCCTCCTACATCAAAGACAGCACACATCTCTTATACCAACTCAAAAATGTCTGTAACAACAATGATCTTATATGGATCACTTGTGACGTGGGATCTCTTTATTCCAACATCTGTCACAATATGGGAATCAATGCGATCTCTGTTTTTTTGGACAATGATCCATATATGCCTGATCTCCAAAAGGAATTTAATTTAGAAGGGATAGAATATATACTTAAACACAATTATTTTATTTTTCAGGACAAATTTTTCTTGCAAGTCAAGGGTACGGCCATGGGTACCAGGTTCGCCCCAAGCTTTGCCAATCTCTTCATGGGGACTTTCGAAGACCAATATATTTACTCCGCAGGCTTTTGGGCGAACCTGGTATTCTATGGCCGCTACATTGACGACCTTATCTTTATTTTAAGAGGGGATCTCACATCAGCCAATTCCATAGTTGAACACCTAAATACCAACCATATGGGTCTTACGCTTACAGCAAACATTCAGAATCGTACCATAGAGTATTTAGATCTACTGTTGAGCTGGGATAGCACAGGGAATGTTGTCTCCCAAACCTTCTTTAAGAAGGTGGACAGCAACAGTTACCTGGATTTTTCCAGTAACCACCACATGGGGTGGAAAAGAAATATCCCTTTCAGTCAATTCCAAAGAATACGGAGGAATTGCTCAGATATTAACACCTTTGAGTCACAAAGCAAGATTCTATACCAACGTTTTCTTGACAAGGGATACCCTATAGACCTACTTGATCGTTGTCTTAATAGAGCACGAGATCTAGACAGAAATCTCTTTTTTAACAAATTTGAAAACAAAACAACTAATTCCAGTGATCCCACTAGTGCTAAGGCAGATAGCGAACCTCTTTTTATAACACAATACAACAGTAACCACAAAAAAATTTGCAATATATTGTACAAACATTGGAACATTATCCAAAAGGATCCTTTATTGAAAAATATAGTTAAAGAAAGACCAAAAATCGTCTATAGACGGGCACCAACCCTTAGGAACAAATTAGCACCAAGTAAAAGGGTCAAACATTGCCAATCTTCTCTTAATAATCCGAAAAAAACTCTGAACTTTTTAAGATCATATGGTTCTTATAAATGTGGCAAGAGAGGATGTAATATGTGCAAATTTATCGGTTCCCAAAAAACATTTAAATCTAATACCACCGGTCTTACTTACCGGATCTCACATCGCCTCAATTGCGAATCGAAGTACATTGTTTATCTTTTAAACTGTGTATGTGGGGTCCAATATATTGGACGTACTACTAGAAACATACGCACCCGTTGGGGTGAACATTATCGCAACTGCAAGAATTGTAAGAAAAGTAAAATTAACCATAGTGTTCCTAATCATTGTGAAATGATACATGATGGTAGATCAGACATTTTCAAAATCATTCCAATAGATCATGTACCCCCCTCGACAGATTACGATCGTCTAATTAAACTTAGACAATTAGAAACATATTGGATACACAAACTCAAAACACTGTACCCCCAGGGTTTGAATGCCATTGTTGATTTGGCAGCTTTCATTTAAATTTATTCACATTATCATCAAATACAGAGAATTTATTACATATTATACTTTGTATACATCAATAGACTGCACCGGTTTTATAAACACATCTGTATTACTCAAACATTATTTCAGGTACATACATACAAAGAGAATGAATCAGACCAAACATTGTAATTAGTCCTTAATAATATATAAGATCCACCCACCAGTTCAGAGTCTAGTAAACCCAGATCCATATATAATCTGTCATTCACAGATAGCCCATCAGACCAAGTATAGGTTTGCCATACACAAGGACACGAGTTCGTGTCCACCCCACAACCGGTGAGAAATTCACCATTAATCATTTTCTTCACATCAGACCTATATTATTTCCAACTACAACACCATCACTACCACTTATCTTCATTGCTAAATCCAACTCACTCTTGCGACCACTATACCGCATACACAAATATATTATTTTATTAACAATTATCATACAATATACATAGTGAAGTATGTTTTTAGTCTCATTCAGAATCCAATAACATCTATCTAATATTCATTACCATGTTTGCTTCTTGCAACAAGTCATGTTGCTATGCAATAACAATTGTTCAACAAATTGGTACTATGATAGTTTTCTGCTTTTATTTCTTACTATAACTTTGGCATGTCTTTGGTATATCGAGACCAACATCACACAATTTGTTATTACTTCCGATTAGCTCTTTTAGATAAGTACAAACCTAGTATACATAAGGTCATGGGTTTGAGCCCAACCTGGAAATTTATTGAATCTCAAATTATTTTCAAGATAGATAAAGCGCTGTTCTCTTTTTTGGGGATTGTTTTTTTATGTTATTGTCCAATTATACTATTCATGTAACAAATCATGATGCCTCTCTATAATAATTGTTCAACAAATTGGTACCCGTATAATTTTCGGTATCTATTTCATACTATAACTTTGGCATGTTTCTGGTATATCTAGAACAACATTACCTAATTTGTCATTACATTTGGTTAGCTCTTTTAGATAAACACAAACCTAGCACACATAGGGTCAAGAGTTCGAGCCCAACCTAGAACTTTATTGAAGCCTAAAATATTTTGAAGACAAAAAAAGCGCTGTTCTCTTTTTTTGAATGGTTTTTATGCCATTTCCTAACTACCCTATTTGTGAAATGATCACTTACTGAGCATATTAGTTAGGGTGATGCATTTTCAGTAACATTATTACAGGTCACATCACTAGTGCAAACATGCTTTTAAATAGTTACTTGCAAAAAATTTCTATACATTTTTTTTAAGACATGTATATCATTTCCGAACAATGCTCAATATGACACTTTTATTACTTTGTTTTTAATAATATATTTTTTAATGTACAATTGTTTGGAGATGACCTCCAGATTAGATTCCGGGTCATTACCAGGTATAAATAGTCACCTGTGAAACACCTATGTATATGCCTGAGGAAACGGTCCTTCACGGACTGAGAAACGCGTAGCAAATAAAATATTCTGTTTTTATACAGACCCGGTTTCTTTGCTATTTTATATTGATGTCCTATTGATTTTATATTTGGTTGGATATCGAACACTTTTCCTTATTTGGACAATCACCATTTCATTTGGGATTAAATCTGATTGTACGAACACGATCTGGAGAAAGTATCCACAGTTGTTTGCACCTCTCCACTGGTATTCCGGCCTCTCAAACGATCCACAGCTGACGTAAGCCACACCTGTCTTCATCAATCCATAGGTTCCCCGGGTGAGACCTCCAGCGAACTGACTGCTGGTTTTGAATGTCAGCCTGCCTGCACGCACCTTGTTGATTTAAGGTGCCACTCCACTTGTGAGTATATTTCTTATACTTTATTTCTCAGCTGATGTAAACTGATTCACACTATGTTGGCGCCCGTTGTTGCTTTTATATCCTATTTGTTACTAAACCTCAGGCACCTCTACACCTTTTTGTTACTCCTTGTTTTTTCCATTTACCTTCGGTCGAATGACTGGGGTATGTGGGAAGAGGAGTGATACTTAACAGCTTGGCTGTGGTGCTCTTTGCCTCCTGCTGCTGGCCAGGTGTGATATTCCCAACAGTAATTGATGATGCCGTGGACTCACCATATTCGGAAAGAAAGACATTTATCAGGTAAGCATACATTTTGTTTTTATGCTTACTTGCAGCCGAGACACTAAATTAACAGCCTTAAAGATAAAAATGAGTGTTTCTGGATCTCCTCACCCTTTGCAAACACGCATATAGCCTTTAAAATGAAAACTTTTCTATTTCACTGCTATACCAAACACCATTACGTAAGAAAACACCAGGGTTGCAGGAGGCCCTCTTGAAAAATGGAAATTGAAGATAAGTGACATTACAGTGCCAAATCTTAAAAATAGCTTAGAAATGGCCAAAAAGGTCACCATGTCCTCTCAACGTAGAGACTCTCAAACACATATACTGCATCAAGACTATCTTACCCATAAGCGTATCTCTCGTTGGAACAAATCGATCAGTAATCAATGTGTCAAGTGTGCATTACCAGCATCAGACTTCTACACCAAAAATTCTTAACTTTAGGACAATCAAAGTAGTGATAGAACACAATTCTGGCTACTAAAAACTTTTAATAAAGTGCGAAAAAGGTCACTCCATCCCAGTATGTGAATCATCAGACCTTTATTGCTTCATGGTCTCAAAGTGAACAACGTTTCAGATCTCTCACAGGTCCTTAGTCAGACATGACTAAGGACCTGTGAGAGGTCTGAAACGTTGTTGTTCAGACCTACTGGGCTTGAGTGACCTTTTTCTCACTTTATCTTGAGGAGTTGGCTGACACATTGCTCCGTGCCCACTGCGGGTTGCTGTTTCCTACCTTATTTGGATCTACTAAAAACTTTGAATATTAAACTTACTCTAGATCTTGAGATGATTTGCCTATTACAATGGGACGCTAGTTTACATAAATTACGCCCAATTCTGATATTTAATAATTTTATTAGCTAGGCAATGCGTTTTATTTTTGTGGAGTGATAAAAAAAAAAAACAATTGGTACATCTTACTCATAAGATATGGACTAAACTTCTCACTGAGCAATATGTCACTAAAATTAATGTCCAACAACGTCTACCCATCTTCTTAAAGAAATGGGAAAGCTATATAAAAACACTGGATAAATCAAAACAAAAACAAATATTGTCTCCTTTCTTACAAACCGAACACATGTTGAATGCCTCTATTAGAGGTAAATGGTTTTTATTATACAACACATAATTACTCAATAATATGGTTTATGCAGATAAGTGGAGGGCTCCCCGTTAATACTGACACAAAGGACTTTCTCAGTACCATTGATTTACATAAAATCTCATTATATAATTGTGAAAACTTTATATTGACAATTATATTTATATGCTAATAATTTTTATTATTGTTAAATATTTAAAAAATTGAACAGACAAGATTTTTATAATTTTCAATGAAACTCCTCGTTTTCGCCTGGATATCAACACTTTCCAGATCTTGGTTTGAATAGGTCACATCTGTTATTGGTAACACCTGCAGGCTCAATCTCTTGTGTATATAAAGTTGATCATTGTAACTCAGAGATTACTCAAATAAACTGTGAAATACAAGTTCTTTAAAACCAAGAAATACCAGAATATACCAATCATCCTAAAATGGTGAATATTTAAATGTTACTCACAAGAAACATGATGTATACCTATGATTTTAAAAACGGTCTAATATACAAATGTCATGTTATCTTTTGTCATTTTTGTTTGTTACATACATCTTTGTTCTAATAATAATAAAATAAAAACATTCTGCATTATTAAAGGGACAGTCTACACCAGAATTTTTACTGTTTATAAAGATAGATAATCCCTTTATTACCCATTCCCTAGTTTTGCACAACCAACACAGTTATATAAATACTTTTTTTACCTCTGTGATTACTTTGCATCTAAGCCTCTGCAAACTGCCCCCTTATTTCAGTTCTTTTGACAGACATCCATTTTAGCCAATCAGAGTTGGCTCACCTGAACTCCTGGTGCGTGAGCACAGTGTTATCTATATGACACATGTGAACTAACACCCCCTAGTGGTGAAAAGCTGTCAAAATGCCCTGAGAGAAGAGGCGGCCTTCAAGGGCTTAGAAATTAGCATATGAACCTCCTAGGTTAAGCTTTCAACTAAGAATACCAAGAGAACAAAGCAAAATTGGTGATAAAAGTAAATTGGAAAATTGTTTAAAATTACATTCTCTATCTGAATCACGAAAGTTTATTTTGGACTAGACTGTCCCATTAATAGGCTGACCATATTGCCGCTTTAAAAAGGGACACATATGAAAAATACATATGTCAGGGCTGTTTAAAGAAATGGTTTGGAATAATGTTCCATTATGAGAACCCTAACTTATGTATTTTTCATGTGTGTCCCTTTTTAAAGCGGCAATATGGTCAGCCTACCCATTAAGAACATTAAAATGTGAAATATTCATATTTCATGTCAGGTTAGCACACATGGTTTAATGCGATCTGGTGTGCACGCAAGTAAGGGTGTTGTGGGGGGTTTTCACGCTCCATTGAAGTCTGTGGGGGACAACGTTGACATGGTCACAGTATTCCAATTTCGCGAAAAAAGCCTTTATCTAGCAAAGTTAATATGCGAGCGGGAGCCCCTCATAAGCTATCCCATATTGCGCGGAGTCAAAATAGGGCAACAGAACTGTTTATATAGTTCTGAGAACAGTAGATGGAAACTAACAACCTCACTTATGAAACAGAAAAAAACTAAATCAGTATTGCATTTAGCTACTAGTGATATACTTAACTAGCTCCCTATGATTCTCACTGATATATCATAATTTAGAAAGGTAATCATTGACTACTGTGATGGTTGAAAATAACCTTAGTGAGGATATTCATGAAATATTAGTTTATATAATATCTAGCGCTAAAGATAAAAGGAAAGGTGTACTCACTCTACCCTTCTAGTTCAGCTCTCTATACCCATAGGTGACTCTTGTTGACATCCATGTATATTAGCCTATTTGGCTTAGATCTATGGTCAGCAAGGGGGAGCACATCAAGCTTGCAAGGAGAGGAGGTACTGATCTCCTCTTCCCGTCCACCAGTAGCTCCCAGATCAGACTTGGTTGTAATTGCTCGGGTTTGGACTGGGTCAGGAAGACACATCCTTATTATCGCTCCTCGGTCTTATTAAAATAATCAATTAGCAATGTTTTGATACTTCGAACCAAGTTCAATTTGCTGCTCCACAAAGTTATAGGCTCTTTCCTTGATAGCCTGAGTTATGTTACTTAGCAAGACACAAGTATTGTTCCTGCAGCCTAGGTATGACTGCCTAACCTGGGTTACCGAAGCAGGGGTGGTGGTGTTGAGGCCTTGTTGCTGCCGCCTCAAGTCTCAACAGTCTGGATCCGGACTCGGCATTTCAGAGACCACTGCAGTCCAACAAAGCATGAACTAGCCATAGCTGATGCTGTACATTACACAAGATAAACAGTTGATTAGGTGCATCATACCTGCAGGCTCAGATATTGCAATCAATCATGGCCGCTTCCCAGTCACGCCCTGGCATTTTATTTCTGATTATTGTAACATCAATACTTTTTAAAAAATTCTAAGAACTATGCAACCTAGCTAATATATGTCCTCCTTAGGCAAATAACCAATGATGGTGTATATTTCCATTTATCCAACTGCTTCTGTTACTCACCTCCTGAAAAGGTGAGCTTTCAAGCATTGTCTTTCCTATTTGACAGTGTATGGTGGGTGCTATTTAGGGATGTGAGCAGTAAAATAGTCATTTCTCCAACATTGGTGTGTCCGGTCCACGGCGTCATCCTTACTTGTGGGATATTCTCTTCCCCAACAGGAAATGGCAAAGAGTCCCAGCAAAGCTGGTCACATGATCCCTCCTAGGCTCCGCCCACCCCAGTCATTCTCTTTGCCGTTGCACAGGCAACATCTCCACGGAGATGGTTAAGAGTTTTTTTGGTGTTTAAATGTAGTTTTTATTCTTCTATCAAGTGTTTGTTATTTTAAAATAGTGCTGGTATGTACTATTTACTCTGATACAGAAAAGGATGAAGATTTCTGTTTGTAAGAGGAAGATGATTTTAGCAGACAGTAACTAAAATCGATTGCTGTTTCCACATAGGACTGTTGAGATGAAGTAACTTCAGTTGGGGGAAACAGTTAGCAGACTTTTCTGCTTAAGGTATGACTAGCCATAATTCTAACAAGACTTTGTAATGCTGGAAGGCTGTCATTTCCCCTCATGGGGACCGGTAAGCCATTTTCTTAGTCAAACAAACAGAATAAAGGGCTTAATATGGGCTAAAAAACTGGTAGACATTTTTATGGGCTAAATCGATTGCTTTATTTGGGCATATTATTCAGATTTAGACTAACAATTGGCATTTATAATCTTGGGGAACGCTTATAAAACGGCAGGCACTGTATTGGACACCTTTTTCAGTCAGGGGGCCTTTCTAGTTATAGACTGAGCCTCATTTTCGCACCATTAATGCGCAGTTGTTTTTTGAGAACAGGGCATGCAAATGCATGTGTGAGGGTCTAAAAATCTCTGAAAAAGCTTCTAGAAGGCGTCATTTGGTATCGTATTCCCCTCAGGGCTTGGTTGGGTCTTAGCAAAGACTATAGCTGGGACTGTATAGGGGTTAAATTTAAAAATGGCTCCGGTTCCGTTATTTTAAGGGTTAAAGCTCTGAAATTTGGTGTGCAATACTTTTAAGGCTTTAAGACACTGTGGTGAAATTTTGGTAATTTTTGAACGATTCCTTCATACTTTTTCACATATTCAGTAATAAAGTGTTTTCTGTTTGAAATTTAAAGTGACAGTAACGGTTTTATTTGAAAACGTTTTTTGTGCTTTGTTGACAAGTTTAAGCCTGTTTAACATGTCTGTACCTTCAGATAAGCTATGTTCTATATGTATGAAAGCCAATGTGTCTCCCCATTTAAATTTATGTGATAATTGTGCCATAGCGTCCAAACAAAGTAAGGACAGTACTGCCACAGATAATATTGCCCAAGATGATTCCTCAAATGAGGGGAGTAAACATGATACTACATCATCTCCTACTGTGTCTACACCAGTTTTGCCCATGCAGGAGGCCCCTAGTACATCTAGTGCGCCAATACTTATTACCATGCAACAATTAACGGCTGTAATGGATAACTCCATAGCAAATCTTTTATCCAAAATGCCTACTTATCAGAGAAAGCGCGATTGCTCTGTTTTAAACACTGAAGAGCAAGAGGGCGCTGATGATAATTGTTCTGTCATACCCTCACACCAATCTGAAGGGGCCATGAGGGAGGTTTTGTCTGATGGAGAAATTTCTGATTCAGGAAAAATTTCTCATCAAGCTGAACCTGATGTTGTGACATTTAAATTTAAATTAGAACATCTCCGCACACTGCTTAAGGAGGTGTTATCTACTCTGGATGATTGTGACAATTTGGTCATTCCAGAGAAATTATGCAAGATGGACAGGTTCCTAGAGGTTCCGGTGCCCCCCGACGCTTTTCCTATACCCAAGCGGGTGGCGGACATAGTAAATAAGGAGTGGGAAAAGCCCGGCATACCTTTTGTTCCCCCCCCCTATATTTAAGAAATTATTTCCTATGGTCGACCCCAGAAAGGACTTATGGCAGACAGTCCCCAAGGTCGAGGGGGCAGTTTCTACTCTAAACAAACGCACTACTATTCCTTTCAAAGATCCTATGGATAAAAAATTAGGTTTGCTTAAAAAGATTTTTGTACAGCAAGGCTACCTTCTACAACCAATTTCATGCATTGTTCCTGTCACTACGGCAGCGTGGTTCTGGTTCGAGGAACTAGAAAAGTCGCTCAGTAGAGAAACTCCATATGAGGAGGTTATGGACAGAGTTCACGCACTTAAATTGGCTAACTCTTTTATTTTAGATGCCGCTTTGCAATTAGCCAGATTAGCAGCGAAAAATTCAGGGTTTGCTATCGTGGCGCGCAGAGCGCTTTGGCTAAAGTCTTGGTCAGCGGATGTGTCATCCAAGACAAAATTGCTTAACATCCCTTTCAAAGGTAAAACTTTATTTGGACCAGAATTGAAAGAGATTATTTCAGACATCACTGGAGGAAAGGGCCACGCCCTTCCACAGGATAGGTCTTTTAAGGCTAAAAATAAGCCTAATTTTCGTCCCTTTCGCAGAAATGGACCAGCCTCTAATTCTGCATCCTCTAAGCAAGAGGGTAATGCCTCACAACCCAAACCAGCCTGGAAACCAATGCAAGGCTGGAACAAGGGTAAGCAGGCCAAGAAGCCTGCCACTGCTAACAAAACAGCATGAAGGAGTAGCCCCCGATCCGGGACCGGATCTGGTGGGGGGCAGACTCTTTCTCTTTGCTCAGGCTTGGGCAAGAGATGTTCAGGATCCTTGGGCGCTAGAAATAGTTTCTCAAGGTTATCTCCTGGAATTCAAGGAACTACCCCCAAGGGGAAGGTTCCACAAGTCTCACTTATCCTCAAACCAAATAAAGAAACAGGCATTCTTACATTGTGTAAAAGACCTGTTAAAGATGGGAGTGATACACCCAGTTCCAATAAAGGAACAAGGAATGGGATTTTATTCCAATCTGTTCGTAGTTCCCAAAAAAGAGGGAACGTTCAGACCAATTTTGGATTTGAAGATCCTAAACAAAATTCTCAGGGTACCATCGTTCAAAATGGAAACTATTCGAACGATTCTACCCACCATCCAGGAAAGTCAATTTATGACTACCGTGGATCTAAAGGATGCGTACCTACATATTCCTATCCACAAAGAACATCATCAGTTCCTAAGGTTCGCTTTTCTGGACAAAGATTACCAGTTTGTGGCTCTCCCATTCGGATTAGCCACTGCTCCAAGGATTTTCACAAAGGTGCTAGGGTCCCTTCTAGCGGTTCTAAGACCAAGGGGCATTGCAGTAGTACCTTACTTGGACGACATTCTAGCCTTTCTCACATCTCACGAATGGAAGGTGAACAAAGCAAAGAGTTCTCTGTCCCCGTCAACAAGAGTTCCCTTCTTGGGAACAATAATAGATTCCTTAGAAATGAGGATTTTTCTGACAGAGGTCAGAAAATCAAAACTTCTAAGCTCTTGTCAAGTGCTTCATTCTGTTCCTCGTCCTTCCATAGCGCAGTGCATGGAAGTAGTAGGATTGATGGTTGCAACAATGGACATAGTTCCTTTTGCACGAATTCATCTAAGACCATTACAACTGTGCATGCTCAAACAGTGGAATGGGGATTATACAGACTTGTCTCCAATGATTCAAGTAGATCAAAAGACCAGAGATTCACTCCGTTGGTGGCTGACCCTGGACCATCTGTCCCAGGGAATGAGATTCCGCAGGCCAGAGTGGGTCATTGTCACGACCGACGCCAGTCTAGTGGGCTGGGGTGCGGTCTGGGAATCCCTGAAAGCTCAGGGTCTATGGTCTCGGGAAGAGTCTCTTCTCCCGATAAACATTCTGGAACTGAGAGCGATATTCAATGCTCTCAGAGCTTGGCCTCAACTAGCAAAGGCCAAATTCATAAGGTTCCAATCAGACAACATGACGACTGTTGCTTATATCAATCATCAGGGGGGAACAAAGCGTTCCCTGGCGATGAAAGAAGTGACCAAAATAATTCAATGGGCGGAGGATCACTCCTGCCACTTGTCTGCGATCCACATCCCAGGAGTGGAAAATTGGGAAGCGGATTTTCTGAGTCGTCAGACATTTCATCCGGGGGAGTGGGAACTCCATCCGGAAATCTTTGCCCAAATAACTCAATTATGGGGCATTCCAGACATGGATTTAATGGCGTCTCGTCAGAACTTCAAGGTTCCTTGCTACGGGTCCAGATCCAGGGATCCCAAGGCGACTCTAGTAGATGCACTAGTAGCACCTTGGATTTTCAACCTAGCTTACGTATTCCCACCGTTTCCTCTCATTCCCAGGCTGGTAGCCAGGATCAATCAGGAGAGGGCCTCGGTGATCTTGATAGCTCCTGCGTGGCCACGCAGGACTTGGTATGCAGACCTGGTGAATATGTCATCGGCTCCACCATGGAAGCTACCTTTGAGACAGGACCTTCTTGTTCAGGGTCCATTCGAACATCCAAATCTGGTCTCCCTCTAACTGACGGCTTGGAGATTGAACGCTTGATTCTATCAAAGCGTGGGTTTTCAGATTCTGTGATAGATACTCTGGTTCAGGCCAGAAAACCTGTAACTAGAAAAATTTACCATAAAATATGGAAAAAATATATCTGTTGGTGTGAATCCAAAGGATTCCCATGGAATAAGATAAAAATTCCTAAGATTCTATCCTTTCTACAAGAAGGTTTGGAGAAAGGATTATCTGCAAGTTCTCTAAAGGGACAGATCTCTGCTTTATCTGTCTTACTACACAAAAGACTGGCAGCTGTGCCAGATGTTCAAGCATTTGTTCAGGCTCTGGTTAGGATCAAGCCTGTTTACAGACCTTTGACTCCTCCCTGGAGTCTAAATCTAGTTCTTTCAGTTCTTCAAGGGGTTCCGTTTGAACCTTTACATTCCATAGATATTAAGTTACTATCTTGGAAAGTTTTGTTTTTAGTTGCAATTTCTTCTGCTAGAAGAGTTTCAGAGTTATCTGCTCTGCAGTGTCCTCCGCCCTATCTGGTGTTCCATGCAGATAAGGTGGTTTTGCGTACTAAGCCTGGTTTTCTTCCTAAGGTTGTTTCTAACAAAAATATTAACCAGGAGATAGTTGTACCTTCTTTGTGTCCGAATCCAGTTTCAAAGAAGGAACGTTTGTTACACAATTTGGACGTTGTCCGTGCTCTAAAGTTGTATTTAGAGGCTACTAAAGATTTCAGACAAACATCCTCCTTGTTTGTTGTTTATTCTGGTAAAAGGAGAGGTCAAAAAGCGACTTCTACCTCTTTCCTTTTGGCTTAAAAGTATTATCCGATTGGCTTATGAGACTGCCGGACGGCAACCTCCTGAAAAAATTACAGCTCACTCCACTAGGGCTGTGGCTTCCACATGGGCCTTCAAGAATGAGGCTTCTGTTGACCAGATATGTAAGGCAGCGACTTGGTCTTCACTGCACACTTTTGCCAAATTTTACAAATTTGATATTTTTGCTTCTTCGGAGGCTATTTTTGGGAGAAAGGTTTTGCAAGCTGTGGTGCCTTCCGTTTAGGTGACCTGATTTGCTCCCTCCCTTCATCCGTGTCCTAAAGCTTTGGTATTGGTTCCCACAAGTAAGGATGACGCCGTGGACCGGACACACCAATGTTGGAGAAAACAGAATTTATGCTTACCTGATAAATTACTTTCTCCAACGGTGTGTCCGGTCCACGGCCCGCCCTGGTTTTTTAATCAGGTCTGATGAATTATTTTCTCTAACTACAGTCACCACGGTACCATATGGTTTCTCCTATATATATTTCCTCCTGTCCGTCGGTCGAATGACTGGGGTGGGCGGAGCCTAGGAGGGATCATGTGACCAGCTTTGCTGGGACTCTTTGCCATTTCCTGTTGGGGAAGAGAATATCCCACAAGTAAGGATGACGCCGTGGACCGGACACACCGTTGGAGAAAGTAATTTATCAGGTAAGCATAAATTCTGTTTTCTGCAATTTATTAAGGTAAAGAAAACTGTTTTAACATCACGTTTTCTCTCCAATTTTAGATGCAGAGGAATAAGTGTTCCAAATATAATGATAATCACATTGTGATCTCAGGCAATGGGAATCGTAAGTAAAATGTTTCTATTTTTTTATTCTTACCTTAAAGGGAGATGAAACCCACAATGTTTCTTTATTCAAATAAAACATATAATTTTAAACAGCTTTCCATTTTACTTCTATTATCTAATTTGCTTCATTTTCTTGGTATCCTTTGTTGAGGGAGCAGTATTGCACTACTGTGAGCTAGCTGAAAGCCAATGACAAGGCATAAACGTAAAGCCACCAATCGGCAGTTTCTGAGCCTACTTGGGTATACTTTTCAGCAAAGGATACTAGGTCTGCAACTATTATTTTCATAATCGATTAATCAGAGAAAAAAAAAATATATATATATATATTTTTTTTTTTTTTATATATATATATATATTTAAAATAAAATCCAAGCTGCAGAGAAGAAAAGCTCAAATGGTGCTGAGGTGCTTGAGATGCATAAGTAGGGTTTTGCCAATTTCACCAAGGTGGGATATTTATCTTTGTTAAAGGGACATGAAACCCATTTTGTTTTTCTTTCATGATTAAGAAAGAGCATACACTATTAAACAATTTTCTAATGTACTTCTTTATCTAATTTGCTTCATTCTCTTGATATGCTTTGCTGATAAGCATATCTAGATAGGCTCAGTAGCTGCTGACTGGTGGCTGCACATAGATGCTTTGTGTGATTGGCTTGCCCAGGTGCATTGCTATTTCATCAACAAAGGATATCTAAAGAATGAAAAAAATAGATAATAGAAGTAAATTGGAGTGTTTAAAATTGTATTATCTACCTGAACCTTTTTGGATTTAGTAACTCCCCACCAATGCAAGGGGCCTCTTAAAGTAAGGCTGGACTTCATTCTAACAAAAAAATATCTTGAATATCTATATGCAATTGTAAATAACCAGCTATAAGGTTAAGGAAAAAAATCTAGTCCGCTCTTAAAATTTTATATATATATATATTTCTTTCATGTAATTGGCAAGAGTCCATGAGCTAGTGACGTATGGAATATACAATCCTACCAGGAGGGGCAAAGTTTCCCAAACCTCAAAATGCCTATAAATACACCCCTCACCACACCCACAATTCACCACCTCCATAGGAGGCAAAGTTTGAAAAACTGAAGTAAGTTTGTGCTTGATTTTCTACGTTGATATGCGCTTCTCAGCATTTTAAAGCCCAATTCCTCTCAGAGTACAGTGAATGTCAGAGGGATATGAAGGGAGTATCATCTATTGAAGTCTATGGTTTTCCTCGCGGGAAATCTTTTTCATAGGTTCTCTGTTATCGGTTGTAGAGATTCATCTCCTACCTCCCTTTTTCAGATCAACTATATACTCTCATATCCCATTACCTCTACTGATAACTGTTTCAGTACTGGTTTGGCTATCTGCTATGGATGGGTGTCTTTTGGTAAGTATGTTTTCTTTACTTAAGACACACTCAGCTATGGTTTGGCACTTATGTATTAACATAAAGTTCTAAATATATGTATTGTACTTAAATTTGCCATGTCAGGTTTATGTATATTTCCTTTTGCAGACTATCAGTTTCATATTTGGGAAAAAACATATTTAGGAAAATATTTTTCTTACCTGGGGTATAGTCTTTTTTTCAAATTGACTGCTTTTTCATTAAATTTTCGCGGGCAAAATTAGGCTTGCGAGGTCACAAAATGCTGATGTTTATTGCATCATTCTTGGCGCAAGAATTTTTTTTGGCGCCAAGGTATGTCCAGTGACGCAAATTCGTCATTTCCGGCGTCTTAGTTGACGCCGAGTTTCCTTGCACAATGTTGGGTCTGCAATGACGCGAGTGTCATTTCCGGATGTTGTTGGCGCTAAAAAATTTAATTTTGCGTTGTGAGTCATACTTGGCGCCAAATAATTTCATTATTTAAAACCCCTTTCCTATATGCCTCTTGCCTTTTTCTATATCAGAGGGCTATGCTGTTTGCATTTTTTTCCCATTCCTGAAACTGCCATATAAGGAAATAGATAATTTTGCTTTATATGTTGTTTTTTCTCTTACATTTGGAAGATGTCTCAAGCTGATCCTGTCTCAGAAACCACTGTTGGAACCCTGCTGCCTGATAGCAGTTCGACCAAAGCTAAGTGTATCTGTTGTAAATTTGTGGAGATTATATCTCCAGCTGTGGTATGTAATAGTTGTCATGATAAGCTTTTACATGCAGAGAATGTATCCATCAGTAATAGTAGAATGCCTGTTGTTTCTTCAACATCTAATGTACATGATATCCCTGTGAATATAAAGATTTTATTGCTGATGCGATTCAGAAGGCTTTGTCTGCTATCCCGCCTTCTAATAAACGTAAAAGGCCTTTTAAAACTTCTCAAAGTTGATGAAACTTCAAATGACCGACAACATACTGAATTATCTTCCCCTGATGAGGATCTATCTGATTCAGAAGATCCTACCTCAGATATTGACACTGACAAATCTACTTATTTATTTAAAATGGAGTATATTCGTTCCTTGTTAAGAGGTGTTGATTACGTTGGATATTGAGGAAACTAGTCCTCTTGATACTAAAACTAGTAAACGTTTAAATTCTGTTTATAAACCTCCTGTGGTTACTCCAGAGGTTTTTCCAGTTCCTGATGCTATTTCTGATATGATTTCTAAGGAATGGAATAGGCCTGGTACTACTTTTATCCCTTCTTCAAGGTTTAAAAAATTGTATCCTTTGCCAGCAGTTAGTTTGGAGTTTTGGGAAAAGATCCCCAAAGTTGATGGGGCTATTTTTCTACTCTTGCCAAACGTACTACTATTCCTATGGAAGATAGTACTTCCTTTATGGACCCTTTAGATAGGAAACTTGAATCTTATCTAAGGAAAGCTTATTCATATTCTGGCTATCTTCTCAGGCCTGCCATTTCTATGGCTGATGTTGCAGCTGCATCAACTTTTTGGTTGGAAAGTTTAGCACAACCGGAAATGGATCCTGATTTGTCTAGCATTGTTTGCTTTATCTGTGATGCCATTTTTTTATATCATTAAAATTGATGTAAAATCTGTCTTTAGCTATTTTAGCTAGAAGAGCTTTGTAGCTCAAATATTGGAATGCTGACATGGTATCTAAATCTAGATTACTATCTTTCTTTCCAAGGTAATAATTTATTTGGTTCTCAGTTGGATTCGATTATTTCAATTGTCACTGGGGGGGGGAAGGGAGTTTTTTTGCCTCAGGATAAAAGACCTAAGGGTAAATCTAAAGCTTCTAAACGTTTCCATTCCTTTCGACAAAATAAGGAACAGAAACCCAATCCTTCCCCCAAAGAATCTGGTTCCAATTGAAAATCTTCAAGTTGGAGTAAATCCAAGCCGTTTAAGAAACCAAAGCCAGCCCCCAAGTCTGCATGATAGCTGGTAGGGGGCAGATTAAGAGAGAGAATTGTCTCAAGGGTACCGAATAGGATTCAGAGTAAAAAAAATTTCTCTCGCGCATCCCAGCAAATCCAATAAAGGCTCAGGCTTTTCTGAAGTGTGTTTCAGACCTGGAGCTTTCAGGGGTAATCATACCAGTTCCGTTTCAGGAACATGGTCTGGGGTTTTATTCAAATCTATTCATTGTCCCAAAGAAAGAAAATTAATTCAGACTAGTTCTGGATCTGAAAATTTTGAATCGTTTTGTAAGAGTGCCAGCTTTAAAAATGGTTACTTTAAGGACTATTCTGCCTTTTGTTCAGCAAGGGCATTATATGTCAATGATAGACTTACCGGATGCATATCTTCATATTCCGATTCATCCAGAACACTATCAGTTTCTGAGATTCTCTTTTCTAGACAAGCATTACCAATTTGTTGCTCTTCCATTTGGCCTAGCAACAGCTCCAAGAATCTTTTCAAAGGTTCTCGGTGCCCTACTCTCTGTAATCCGAGAGCGGGTTATTGCGGTGTTTCCCTATTTGGACGATATCTTGGTACTAGCTCAGTCTTTACCTTCTGCAGAATCTCACACAAATCAACTAGTGTTGTTTCTTCAAAGACATGGTTGGAGAATCAATTTACCAAAAAGTTCCTTGATTCCACAGACAAGGGTCACCTTTTTAGGTTTCCAGATAGATTCAGTGTCCATGACTCTGTCTCTAACAGACAAGAGACAGTTAAAATTGGTTTCAGCTTGTCGGAACCTTCAGTCTCAATCATTCCCTTCAGTAGCTATGTGCATGGATGTTTTAGGTCTCATGACTGCAGCATCGGACGCGATCCCCTTTGCTCGTTTTCATATGAGACCTCTCCAGCTTTGTATGCTGAATCAATGGTGCAGGGATTATACAAAGATATCACAATAAATATCCTTAAATCCCAATTTTTGACTCTCTCTGACTTGGTGGTTAGATCGCCATTGTTTAGTTCAAGGGGCTTCTTTTGTTAGTCCAACCTGGACTGTGAGAACAACAGATGCAAGGTTGGGGAGCTGTCTGGGGATCTCTGACAGCACAAGGGGTTTGGAAATCTCAAGAGGCAAGGTTACCCATAAATATTTTAGAACTCCGTGCTATTTTCAGGGCTCTTCAGGTTTGGCCTCTGTTGAAGAGAGAACCATTCATTTGTTTTCAGACAGACAATATCACAACTGTGGCATATGTCAATCGTCAGGGTGGGACTCACAGTACCCTAACTATGAAAGAAGTATCTTGGATACTTTCTTTTGCCGGAATTCAGCTCCTGTCTAATTTCTCTGGTACATATCCCAGGTGTAGACAATTGGGAAGCGGATTATCTCAGCCGTCAGACTTTACATCCGGGGGAGTAGTCGCTCCATCCAGATGTGTTTTCTCAGATTTTTCAGATGTGGGGTTTTCCAGAAATAGATCTGATGGCTTCGCATCTAAACAAGAAACTTCCCAGGTACCTGTCCAGGCCCAGGGATCCTGAGGCGGAGGCAGTGGATGCGTTAGCAGTTCCTTGGTGTTACCAACCTGCTTATATTTTCCCGCCTCTTGTTCTTCTTCCAAGAGTGATTTCCAAGATCATAATGGAATAATCGTTTGTGTTTCTGGTAGCTCCAGCATGGCCTCACAGGTTTTGGTATGCGGATCTTGTCCGGATGTCCAGTTGCCAACCTTGGCCACTTCCTTTAATACCAGACCTTCTGTCTCAAGGTCCGTTTTTCTATCAGGATCTCAAATCATTAAATTTGAAGGTAAGGAAATTGAACGCCTAGTGCTTAGTCATAGAGGTTTCTCTGATTCAGTGATTAATACTATGTTACAGGCTCGTAAATCTGTTTCTATGAAGATTTATTATCAAGTTTGGAAGCCTTATATTTCATGGTGTTCTTCTCATAAATTCTCCTGGCATTCTTTTAGAATTCCTAGAATTTTACAGTTTCTTCAGGATGGTTTGGATAAAGGTTTGTCTGCAAGTTCCTAGAAGGGACAAATCTCTGCTCTTTCTGTTTTATTTCACAGAAAGATTGCTAAGCTTCCTGATATTCACTGTTTTGTACAGGTTTTTTACTGTATCAAACCTGTCATTAAATCAATCTTTCCTCCTTGGAGTCTTTGGTTTTGAAAGCTTTACAGGCTCCTCCGTTTGAGCCTATGCATTCTTTGGACATTAAACTACTTTCTTGGAAAGTGTTGTTTCTTCTGGCCATCTCTTCTGCTAGAAGTTTCTGAATTATCTGCTCTTGTGAATCTCCTTTTCTGAGATAATATGAAGTAATCACAATAGATGGTTCCTACGCAAGGTACTCACATTTGTGAAGAGCACTCAGTGTTATTAGGTGCAGGCTGGATATTTGACAGCAACCCAGCTTACTGATCGAATTGAATTCAGCGCCGGGGTGGCATCAAACCTGGGAATAGAGAACAGATGGGCCGCCTGTGTGTACCAGTAGTAAAACCAGATGATCTATATATCTCTAATCAGGGTACTCACGTTTGTGAAGAGCACTCAGACAGTGCTATTAGAAGCAGGCTGGAAGTTTAACAGCAATCCAGCTCACTGGACAAATTGGTATCAGGAACGCTGGAACATAGGAGCCCTGAAATGCTCAATTCTCAGTGTGCAAATACTGAGAAATGCCTAATATAGGTTCTGCTACAAATGCAGTCTAGGACTCCCCAAATGGATTAGTACAATTGGTAAGCAAGTTAGGCAGGGTCCCAATGCAGAGTAAAATTGTAAAAAAAGAAATGTATTAAAATATAAATAAAAACAAAGGGACCATAAGGAGGGGATGCTAGCAACCCTCCTTAAGACATGCAACACGTTTCTCAGTGCTTCAACGCTGTTTCATCAGGCATATAATCCGAGCTATGGTTAGCCTTTAAATATACATACATATACAAGCCTTACCAATCATGATACAAACAAATTAGCACAATAGCAGAAAACACTTGGTAAACTTCCCCCTCTAGGGGTAGTTCCCAGCAATTTAACCCATTGAGGCCCATTTATCAAGCTCCGGATGGAGCTTGAGGGCCCGTGTTTCTGGCGAGTCTTCAGACTCGCCAGAAACACAAGTTATTGACCGCTTCTCCATAACCCTCTCCGTCTGCTCTGATGAGGCGGACAGGAATCGCCACAATTCAATCCGATCAAGTACGATCATTTGATTGACACCCCTGTGCTGGCGGCCCATTGGCCGCGAGTCTGCAGGGGTCGGCGTTGCACCAGCAGCTCTTGTGAGCTGCTGGCGCAATGCTGAATACGGAGAGTATTGCTCTCCGCATTCACCGATGTCTGTCGGACCAGATCCGCACTGTCGGATCAGGTCCGACAGACATTTGGTAAATCGGCCTCATTGTTTGAAAAACATAATTTATGTAAGAACTTACCTGATAAATTCATTTCTTTCATATTAGCAAGAGTCCATGAGCTAGTGACGTATGGGATATACATTCCTACCAGGAGGGGCAAAGTTTCCCAAACCTCAAAATGCCTATAAATACACCCCTCACCACACCCACAATTCAGTTTAACGAATAGCCAAGAAGTGGGGTGATAAAAAAGTGCGAAAGCATATAAAATAAGGAATTGGAATAATTGTGCTTTATACAAAAATCATAACCACCCCAAAAAAAGGGCGGGCCTCATGGACTCTTGCTAATATGAAAGAAATGAATTTATCAGGTAAGTTCTTACATAAATTATGTTTTCTTTCATGTAATTAGCAAGAGTCCATGAGCTTGTGACGTATGGGATAATGATTACCCAAGATGTGGATCTTTCCACGCAAGAGTCACTAGAGAGGGAGGGATAAAATAAAGACAGCCAATTCCTGCTGAAAAAAATCCACACCCAAAATAAAGTTTAATGAAAAACATAAGCAGAAGATTCAAACTGAAACCGCTGCCTGAAGTACTTTTCTACCAAAAACTGCTTCAGAAGAAGAAAATACATCAAAATGGTAGAATTTAGTAAAAGTATGCAAAGAGGACCAAGTTGCTGCTTTGCAAATCTGATCAATCGAAGCTTCATTCCTAAACGCCCAGGAAGTAGAAACTGACTTAGTAGAATGAGCTGTAATCCTTTGAGGCGGAGTTTTACCCGACTCAACATAGGCAAGATGAATTAAAGATTTCAACCAAGATGCCAAAGAAATGGCAGAAGCTTTCTGGCCTTTTCTAGAACCGGAAAAGATAACAAATAAACTAGAAGTCTTTCGGAAAGACTTAGTAGCTTCAACATAATATTTCAAAGCTCTAACAACATCCAAAGAATGCAATGATTTCTCCTTAGAATTCTTAGGATTAGGACATAATGAAGGAACCACAATTTCTCTACTAATGTTGTTAGAATTCACAACTTTAGGTAAAAATTCAAAAGAAGTTCGCAACACTGCCTTATCCTGATGAAAAATCAGAAAAGGAGACTCACAAGAAAGAGCAGATAATTCAGAAACTCTTCTGGCAGAAGAGATTGCCAAAAGGAACAAAACTTTCCAAGAAAGTAATTTAATGTCCAATGAATGCATAGGTTCAAACGGAGGAGCTTGAAGAGCCCCCAGAACCAAATTCAAACTCCAAGGAGGAGAAATTGACTTAATGACAGGTTTTATACGAACCAAAGCTTGTACAAAACAATGAATATCAGGAAGATTAGCAATCTTTCTGTGAAAAAGAACAGAAAGAGCAGAGATTTGTCCTTTCAAAGAACTTGCGGATAAACCTTTATCTAAACCATCCTGAAGAAACTGTAAAATTCTCGGAATTCTAAAAGAATGCCAAGAAAAATGATGAGAAAGACACCAAGAAATATAAGTCTTCCAGACTCTATAATATATCTCTCTGGATACAGATTTACGAGCCTGTAACATAGTATTAATCACAGAGTCAGAGAAACCTCTTTGACCAAGAATCAAGCGTTCAATCTCCATACCTTTAAATTTAAGGATTTGAGATCCTGATGGAAAAAAGGACCTTGCGACAGAAGGTCTGGTCGTAGCGGAAGAGTCCACGGATGGCAAGAGGCCATCCGGACAAGATCCGCATACCAAAACCTGTGAGGCCATGCCGGAGCTACCAGCAGAACAAACTAGCATTCCTTCAGAATCTTGGAGATTACTCTTGGAAGAAGAACTAGAGGCGGAAAGATATAAGCAGGATGATACTTCCAAGGAAGTGATAATGCATCCGCTGCTTCCGCCTGAGGATCCCGGGATCTGGACAGATACCTGGGAAGTTTCTTGTTTAGATGAGACGCCATCAGATCTATTTCTGGAAGCTCCCACATTTGAACAATCTGAAGAAATACCTCTGGGTGAAGAGACCATTCGCCCGGATGCAACGCTTGGCGACTGAGATAATCCGCTTCCCAATTGTCTATACCTGGGATATGAACCGCAGATATTAGACAGGAGCTGGATTCCGCCCAAACCAGAATTCGAGATACTTCTTTCATAGCCAGAGGACTGAGAGTCCCTCCTTGATGATTGATGTATGCCACAGTAGTGACATTGTCTGTCTGAAAACAAATGAACGATTCTCTCTTCAGAAGAGGCCAAAACTGAAGAGCTCTGAAAATTGCACGGAGTTCCAAAATATTGATCGGTAATCTCACCTCCTGAGATTCCCAAACTCCTTGTGCTGTCAGAGATCCCCACACAGCTCCCCAACCTGTGAGACTTGCATCTGTTGAAATTACAGTCCAGGTCGGAAGCACAAAAGAAGCCCCCTGAATCAAACGATGGTGATCTGTCCACCACATCAGAGAGTGTCGTACAATCGGTTTTAAAGATATTAATTGAGATATCTTTGTGTAATCCTTGCACCATTGATTCAGCATACAGAGCTGAAGAGGTCGCATGTGAAAACGAGCAAAGGGGATCGCGTCCGATGCAGCAGTCATAAGACCTAGAATTTCCATGCATAAGGCTACCGAAGGGAATGATTGTGACTGAAGGTTTCGACAAGCCGAAATCAATTTTAGACGTCTCTTGTCTGTTAAAGACAGAGTCATGGACACTGAATCTATCTGGAAACCCAGAAAGGTTACCCTTGTCTGAGGAATCAATGAACTTTTTGGTGAATTGATCCTCCAACCATGATCTTGAAGAAACAACACAAGTCGATTCGTATGAGATTCTGCTAAATGTAAAGACTGAGCAAGTACCAAGATATCGTCCAAATAAGGAAATACCACAATACCCTGTTCTCTGATTACAGACAGAAGGGCACCGAGAACCTTTGTAAAAATTCTTGGAGCTGTAGCTAGGCCAAACGGCAGAGCCACAAACTGGTAATGCTTGTCCAGAAAAGAGAATCTCAGGAACTGATAATGATCTGGATGAATCGGAATATGCAGATATGCATCCTGTAAATCTATTGTGGACATATAATGCCCTTGCTGAACAAAAGGCAAGATAGTCCTTACAGTTACCATTTTCAATGTTGGTATCCTTACATAACGATTCAATATTTTTAGATCCAGAACTGGTCTGAAGGAATTCTCCTTCTTTGGTACAATGAAGAGATTTGAATAAAACCCCATCCCCTGTTCCAGAACTGGAACTGGCATAATTACTCCAGCCAACTCTAGATCTGAAACACAATTCAGAAATGCTTGAGCTTTCACTGGATTTACTGGGACACGGAAAATAAAAAATCTCTTTGCAGGAGGTCTCATCTTGAAACCAATTCTGTACCCTTCTGAAACAATGTTCTGAATCCAAAGATTGTGAACAGAATTGATCCAAATTTCTTTGAAAAAACGTAACCTGCCCCCTACCAGCTGAGCTGGAATGAGGGCCGCACCTTCATGTGGACTTAGAAGCAGGCTTTGCCTTTCTAGAAGGCTTGGATTTATTCCAGACTGGAGATGGTTTCCAAACTGAAACTGCTCCTGAGGATGAAGGATCAGGCTTTTGTTCTTTGTTGAAACGAAAGGAACGAAAACGATTATTAGCCCTGTTTTTACCCTTAGATTTTTTATCCTGTGGTAAAAAAGTTCCTTTCCCACCAGTAACAGTTGAGATAATAGAATCCAACTGAGAACCAAATAATTTGTTACCCTGGAAAGAAATGGAAAGTAGAGTTGATTTAGAAGCCATATCAGCATTCCAAGTTTTAAGCCATAAAGCTCTTCTAGCTAGAATAGCTAGAGACATAAACCTGACATCAACTCTGATAATATCAAAGATGGCATCACAGATAAAATTATTAGCATGCTGAAGAAGAATAATATTATGAGAATCATGATCTGTTACTTGTTGCGCTAAAGTCTCCAACCAAAAAGTTGAAGCTGCAGCAACATCAGCCAATGATATAGCAGGTCTAAGAAGATTACCTGAACACAGATAATCTTTTCTTAGAAAGGATTCAATTTTCCTATCTAAAGGATCTTTAAACGAAGTACCATCCGACGTAGGAATAGTAGTACGTTTAGCAAGGGTAGAAATAGCCCCATCGACTTTAGGGATTTTGTCCCAAATTTCTAATCTGTCAGACGGCACGGGATATAATTGCTTAAAACGTTTAGAAGGAGTAAATGAATTACCCAATTTATTCCATTCTCTGGAAATTACTTCAGAAATAGCATTAGGAACAGGAAAAACTTCTGGAATAACCACAGGAGATTTAAATACCTTATCTAAACGTTTAGAATTAGTATCAAGAGGACCAGAATCCTCTATTTCTAAAGCAATTAGTACTTCTTTAAGTAAAGAACGAATAAATTCCATTTTAAATAAATATGAAGATTTATCAGCATCAATCTCTGAGACAGAATCCTCTGAACCAGAATGATGATGTTCATTTAAAAATTCATCTGTAGAGAGAGAAGTTTTAAAAGTTTTTTTATGTTTACTAGAAGGAGAAATAACAGACATAGCCTTCTTGATGGATTCAGAAACAAAATCTCTTATGTTATCAGGAACATTCTGCACCTTAGATGTTGAAGGAACTGCAACAGGCAATGGTACATTACTAAAGGAAATATTATCTGCTTTAACAAGTTTGTCATGACAATTAATACAAACAGCCGGAGGAATAGCTACCAAAAGTTTACAGCAGATACTTAGCTTTGGTAGTTCCAGCACTAGACAGCGATTTTCCTGAAGTATCTTCTGACTCAGATGCAACGTGAGACATCTTGCAATATGTAAGAGAAAAAACATATAAAGCAAAATTGATCAAATTCCTTAAATGACAGTTTCAGGAATGGGAAAAAATGCCAATAAACAAGCTTCTAGTAACCAGAAGCAAAGAAAAAATGAGACTGAAATAATGTGGAGACAAAAGCGACGCCCATATTTTTTGGCGCCAAATAAGACGCCCACATTATTTGGCGCCTAAATGCTTTTTGGCGCCAAAAATGACGCCACATCCGGAACGCCGACATTTTTGGCGCAAAAGGACGTCAAAAAATGACGCAACTTCCGGCGACACGTATGACGCCGGAAACAGAAAAGATTTTTTGCGCCAAGAATGACGCAATAAAATGAAGCATTTTCAGCCCCCGCGAGCCTAACAGCCCACAGGGAAAAAAGAGTCAAACTTTAAGGTAAGAAAAAAATTGATTCAAATGCATTATCCCAAATATGAAACTAACTGTCTGAAAATAAGGAATGTTGAACATCCTGAGTCAAGGCAAATAAATGTTTGAATACATATATTTAGAACTTTATAAATAAAGTGCCCAACCATAGCTTAGAGTGTCACAGAAAATAAGATTTACTTACCCCAGGACACTCATCTACATGTTTGTAGAAAGCCAAACCAGTACTGAAACGAAAATCAGCAGAGGTAATGGTATATATAAGAGTATATCGTCGATCTGAAAAGGGAGGTAAGAGATGAATCTCTACGACCGATAACAGAGAACCTATGAAATAGACCCCGTAGAAGGAGATCACTGCATTCAAATAGGCAATACTCTCCTCACATCCCTCTGACATTCACTGCACGCTGAGAGGAAAACCGGGCTCCAACTTGCTGCGGAGCGCATATCAACGTAGAATCTAGCACAAACTTACTTCACCACCTCCATAGGAGGCAAAGTTTGTAAAACTGAATTGTGGGTGTGGTGAGGGGTGTATTTATAGGCATTTTGAGGTTTGGGAAACTTTGCCCCTCCTGGTAGGAATGTATATCCCATACGTCACTAGCTCATGGACTCTTGCTAATTACATGAAAGAAATGCATAGTTCATTGTTCCTATAAATATTTTCTATTCATGGTTCAGATCATTTAAAAGTTTTGTTATTTTTATTTCTTATTCCCATTTAGTTATTTTTATCACAAATATTGTATTAACATTGATATCTATGATCCGTAAACTAACATGAATCATTTTCTCCAACATAGGTGTGTCCGGTCCACGGCGTCATCCTTACTTGTGGGATATTCTCTTCCCCAACAGGAAATGGCAAAGAGCCCAGCAAAGCTGGTCACATGATCCCTCCTAGGCTCCGCCTACCCCAGTCATTCTCTTTGCCGTTGTACAGGCAACATCTCCACGGAGATGGCTTAGAGTTCCCAAAAAAGAGGGAACGTTCAGACCAATCCTAGATCTCAAGATCTTAAACAAATTTCTCAAGGTCCCATCGTTCAAGATGGAAACCATTCGAACTATCCTTCCTTCCATCCAGGAAGGTCAATTCATGACCACGGTGGATTTAAAGGATGCGTATCTACATATTCCTATCCACAAGGAACATCTTCGGTTCCTAAGGTTTGCATTCCTGGACAAACATTACCAGTTCGTGGCGCTTCCTTTCGGATTAGCCACTGCTCCAAGGATTTTCACAAAGGTACTAGGGTCCCTTCTAGCGGTGCTAAGACCAAGGGGCATTGCAGTAGTACCTTACCTGGACGACATTCTGATTCAAGCGTCGTCCCTTCCTCAAGCAAAGGCTCACACGGACATTGTCCTGGCCTTTCTCAGATCTCACGGCTGGAAAGTGAACGTGGAAAAGAGTTCTCTATCCCCGTCAACAAGGGTTCCCTTCTTGGGAACAATTATAGACTCCTTAGAAATGAGGATCTTTCTAACAGAGGCCAGAAAAACAAAGCTTCTGGACTCTTGTCGGATACTTCATTCCGTTCCTCTTCCTTCCATAACTCAGTGCATGGAAGTGATCGGGTTGATGGTGGCGGCGATGGACATAGTTCCTTTTGCGCGCATTCATCTAAGACCATTACAACTGTGCATGCTCAGTCAGTGGAATGGGGACTATACAGACTTGTCTCCGAAGATACAAGTAAATCAGAGAACCAGAGACTCACTCCGTTGGTGGCTGTCCCTGGACAATCTGTCTCAAGGGATGATGTTCCACAGACCAGAGTGGGTCATTGTCACGACCGACGCCAGTCTGATAGGCTGGGGCGCGGTCTGGGGATCCCTGAAAGCTCAGGGTCTTTGGTCTCGGGAAGAATCTCTTCTACCGATAAATATTCTGGAACTGAGAGCGATATTCAATGCTCTCCAGGCCTGGCCCCAGCTTGCGAGGACCAGGTTCATACGGTTTCAATCAGACAACATGACGACTGTTGCGTACATCAACCATCAGGGGGGAACAAGGAGTTACCTAGCGATGGAAGAAGTAACCAAAATTATTCTTTGGGCGGAGTCTCACTCCTGCCACCTGTCTGCTATCCACATCCCAGGAGTGGAAAATTGGGAAGCGGATTTTCTGAGTCGGCAGACATTGCATCCGGGGGAGTGGGAACTCCATCCGGAAATCTTTGCCCAAGTCACTCACCTGTGGGGCATTCCAGACATGGATCTGATGGCCTCTCGTCAGAACTTCAAAGTTCCTTGCTACGGGGCCAGATCCAGGGATCCCAAGGCGGCTCTAGTGGATGCACTAGTAGCACCTTGGACCTTCAAACTAGCTTATGTGTTCCCGCCATTTCCTCTCATCCCCAGGCTGATAGCCAGGATCAAGCAGGAGAGGGCGTCGGTGATCTTGATAGCTCCTGCGTGGCCACGCAGGACTTGGTATGCAGATCTGGTGAATATGTCATCGGCTCCACCTTGGAAGCTACCTTTGAGACGAGACCTTCTTGTTCAGGGTCCGTTCGAACATCCGAATCTGGTTTCACTCCAGCTGACTGCTTGGAGATTGAACGCTTGATTTTATCGAAGCGAGGATTCTCAGATTCTGTTATCGATACTCTTGTTCAGGCCAGAAAGCCTGTGACTAGAAAGATTTACCACAAAATTTGGAAAAAATATATCTGTTGGTGTGAATCTAAAGGATTCCCTTGGGACAAGGTTAAGATTCCTAGGATTCTATCCTTCCTTCAAGAAGGATTGGAAAAAGGATTATCTGCAAGTTCCCTGAAGGGACAGATTTCTGCCTTGTCGGTATTACTTCACAAAAAGCTGGCAGCTGTGCCAGATGTTCAAGCCTTTGTTCAGGCTCTGGTTAGAATCAAGCCTGTTTACAAACCTTTGACTCCTCCTTGGAGTCTCAATTTAGTTCTTTCAGTTCTTCAGGGGGTTCCGTTTGAACCCTTACATTCCGTTGATATTAAGTTATTATCTTGGAAAGTTTTGTTTTTGGTTGCGATTTCTTCTGCTAGAAGAGTCTCAGAATTATCTGCTCTGCAGTGTTCTCCTCCTTATCTGGTGTTCCATGCAGATAAGGTGGTTTTACGTACTAAACCTGGTTTTCTTCCAAAAGTTGTTTCTAACAAAAATATTAACCAGGAGATTATCGTACCTTCTCTGTGTCCAAAACCAGTTTCAAAGAAGGAACGTTTGTTGCACAATTTGGATGTTGTTCGCGCTCTGAAATTCTATTTAGATGCTACAAAGGATTTTAGACAAACATCTTCCTTGTTTGTTGTTTATTCAGGTAAAAGGAGAGGTCAAAAAGCAACTTCTACCTCTCTCTCCTTTTGGATTAAAAGCATCATCAGATTGGCTTACGAGACTGCCGGACGGCAGCCTCCCGAAAGAATCACAGCTCATTCCACTAGGGCTGTGGCTTCCACATGGGCCTTCAAGAACGAGGCTTCTGTTGATCAGATATGTAGGGCAGCGACTTGGTCTTCACTGCACACTTTTACCAAATTTTACAAGTTTGATACTTTTGCTTCTTCTGAGGCTATTTTTGGGAGAAAGGTTTTGCAAGCCGTGGTGCCTTCCATTTAGGTGACCTGATTTGCTCCCTCCCTTCATCCGTGTCCTAAAGCTTTGGTATTGGTTCCCACAAGTAAGGATGACGCCGTGGACCGGACACACCTATGTTGGAGAAAACAGAATTTATGTTTACCTGATAAATTTCTTTCTCCAACGGTGTGTCCGGTCCACGGCCCGCCCTGGTTTTTTTTTTTTAATCAGGTCTGATATTTTATTTTCTTTAACTACAGTCACCACGGTACCATATGGTTTCTCCTATGCAAATATTCCTCCTTAACGTCGGTCGAATGACTGGGGTAGGCGGAGCCTAGGAGGGATCATGTGACCAGCTTTGCTGGGCTCTTTGCCATTTCCTGTTGGGGAAGAGAATATCCCACAAGTAAGGATGACGCCGTGGACCGGACACACCGTTGGAGAAAGAAATTTATCAGGTAAACATAAATTCTGTTTTTTCAACAGTGATGACGATTATATTGATATTAATTTTGATGAATGTCTTTGTGTATTTGTTAGGAACAACATCCCTTAATATTTTCGTTGTTATATAAAAAAAAATATTTTATTGCGATATTTAACCCATTGTATCCTTACCGGGACGTTAATAGTTTATTTAATTTGATGTTACAAAACATATTTGGCCACAGGAACAAACTAGATGTTTCTTTTACAAGATATGATGAGTCCATGGATTTCATCCTTATGGGATATCGCCTCCTGGTCAGCAGGAGGAGGCAAAGAGCTCCACAGCAGAGCTGCATATATAGCTCCTCCCTTCCACTCCTGTCAGTCTCTTTGCCTGTGTTAGTGATAGGAAGAGGTAAAGTGAGGTGTTAGTTTAGATTTTTCAATAAAGAATGTTTTATTTTAAATGGTGCCAAAGTGTACTATTTTACTACTGGGCAACTTCTGGAAGAACCAATTATGCTGGGAACTGGTGGGGTTTTACTCTCACTGCGCCTCCCCTATTGGTGCTGCCTAGACATGGACTTAGTGAATTTGCCTAAGACCCTTTCTTATCCACAGGACCTCTGGAGGAAATAGCGGACCTCTGGACACTGTGAGTAATTTCATGCTGTTACTCAGCATGGAGGTAGGTGCAGTCTCTTTATTTCTGGGGCTTGAAGCAGATACTCAGAACTGACTGTGCTCTGTTATGGTGTTTTGGGGGTTAAGGACTCTGGTAAAGGGTCTCCCTACACAGTATGTTTGGATGTCATTAGAACGAGATAGACAAGCAACACATAGTTTATTTTGCCAGACAGTCAGGCACACTTTAGCCAGAAGCGCTGGGACAGGTAATATGCTACTCCGATGTAGACAATAGCGGGCATAGCTCTGTTTATGTTTTAATAGAGACAGATCTGAAAATTGTGTTTTTGGCTGACGCTGGGGCTATGAGACATTGCGGGCAAAACTCTGTTAAAAGGCCTTTGCCGTTTTTTCCCGGGTTCCTTGTTTGTTGCCGCCCACGATGGGCGGGACTTGAATTTGCACACTTACTAGTGCTGTTGCATCTCAGTTAAGTTCCGGTGAACATTGGAAGTGTACTTGTGTAGCTCCTAAGTACGTTTGTCACGAGCGCTACAAATGTTCCTAGGCACGCTGATCGGAGATCGGTGGTCACACGGAGCCAGGTAGGAACCGCAGCGGAGCTATGGCAGGGTGACTGGTGTTTTTTGTTTACAAACAGGGCACATGTGAGGTGTACGTATTTCTCTTGTAAAGGTGTATCCAGTCCACGGGTTCATCCATTACTTGTGGGATATTCTCCTTCCCAACAGGAAGCTGCAAAAGGATACCCACAGCAGAGCTGTCTATATAGCTCCTCCCCTAACTGCCACCCCCAGTCATTCTCTTGCAGCTCTCGACAAGAAAGGAAGTATCAAGAGAGATGTGGTGACTTAGTGTAGTTTTTACCTTCAATCAAAAGTTTATTTTTAAACGGTACCGGCGTTGTACTGTTTCTCTTGTAAGGTGTATCCAGTCCACGGATCATCCATTACTTGTGGGATATTCTCATTCCCAACAGGAAGTTGCAAGAGGATACCCATAGCAGAGCTGTTATATAGCTCCTCCCCTCACTACCATATCCAGTCATTCTCTTGCAACTCTCAACGCGCATGGAGGTAGTAAGAGGGAGTGGTGAAAAGTAGTTAGTTTATTTACTTCAATCAAAAGTTTGTTATTTTAAATAGTACCGGAGTTGTGCTATTTTATCTCAGGCAGAGATAGAAGAAGAATCTGCCTGAGTTTTCTATGGTCTTAGCAGGTTGTAACTAAGATCCATTGCTGTTCTCACATACGTCTGAGGAGAGAGGTAACTTCAGAGGGAGAATGGCGTGCAGTTTACTCTATCAGGTATGTGCAGTTATAATTTTTTCTAGGATTGGAAATGCTAGAAAATGCTGCTGATTCCTGATAAATGTAAGTTAAGCCTGAATACAGTGATTTAATAACGACTGGTATCATGCTTACTCTCAGGGGTAATACCCTTATAGATATGCTATATAAAACGTTTGCTGGCATGTTTAATCGTTTTTTATATATGCTTGGTGATAAAACTTTATTGGGGCCTAATTTTTTCCACATGGCTGGCTTTATTTTTGCCTAGAAACAGTTTCCTGAGGCTTTCCACTGTTGTAATATGAGTGGGAGGGGCCTATTTTAGCGCTTTTTTGCGCAGTTAAAATTACAGACTGAGACATCCAGTTTTCCTCAGAAGTTCCCTGAATGCTACAGGACATCTCTAAAGAGCCTAAAATCGTTTATTGGGGAAGGTAGGAGCCACAGTTGAGCTGTGGCAGTTTGCTGGGACTGTTAAAAAACGTGTCTGTCGTTTTTTTTTATCCGTTTTTTGAACTAAGGGGTTAATCATCCATTTGCAAGTGGGTGCAATGCTCTGTTAACCTATTACATACACTGTAAAAATTTCGTTTGTGTAACTGCCTTTTTTCACTGTTTTTCAAATTTTGCAAAATTTGTTTCTCTTAAAGGCACAGTACCGTTTTTTTATATTTGCTTGTTAACTTGAATTAAAGTGTTTTCCAAGCTTGCTAGTCTCATTGCTAGTCTGTATAAACATGTCTGACATAGAGTAAACTCCTTGTTCATTATGTTTAAAAGCCATGGTGGAACCCCCTCTTAGAATGTGTACCAATTGTACTGACTTCACTCTAAGCAATAAAGATCATATTCTGTCTTTTTAAAATATTTATCACCAGAGGAATCTAGCGAGGGGGAAGTTATGCCGACTAACTTTCCCCATGTGTCAGATCCTTTGACTCCCGCTCAAGGGACTCACTCTGAAATGGCGCCAAGTACATCAAGGGCACCCATAGCGTTTACTTTACAAGACATGGCGGCAGTCATGGATAATACACTGTCAGCGGTATTAGCCAGACTACCTGAACTTAGAGGTAAGCGAGATAGCTCTGGGGTTAGACGAAATGCAGAGCATACTGACGCTTTAACAACCATGTCTGACACTGCCTCACAATATGCTGAAGCTGAGGAAGGAGAACTTCAGTCTGTGGGTGATGTTTCTGACTCAGGAAGAATACCTGATTCTGATATTTCTACATTTAAATTTAAGCTTGAACACCTCCGCAGGTTTTAGCTGCTCTGAATGACACTGACACAATTGCAGTGCCAGAGAAATTGTGTAGACTGGATAAATACTATGCAGTGCCGATGTGTACTGATGTTTTTCCAATACCTAAAAGGTTTACAGAAATTATTACTAAGGAATGGGATAGACCAGGTGTGCCGTTCTCTCCCCCTCCTATTTTTAGAAAAATGTTTCCTATAGACGCCACCACACGGGACTTATGGCAGACAGTCCTTAAGGTGGAGGGAGCAGTTTCTACTTTAGCAAAGGGTACTACTATCCCTGTCGAGGACAGTTGTGCTTTTTCAGATCCAATGGATAAAAAATTAGGTTACCTTAAGAAAATTTTGTCAACAAGGTTTTATCCTACATCCCCTTGCATGCATTGCCCCTGTCACTGCTGCTGCGGTGTTCTGGTTTGAGTCTCTGGAAGAGGCCTTACAGGTAGCGACTCCATTGGATGACATACTTGGCAAACTTAGGGCACTTAAGCTAGCCAATTCTTTTGTTTCTGATGCCATTGTTCATTTGACTAAACTAACGGCTAAGAATTCTGGTTTTGCTATACAGGCGCGCAGAGCGCTATGGCTTAAATCATGGTCAGCTGACGTGACTTCAAAATCTAAGCTGCTTAACATTCCCTTCAAGGGGCAGACCTTATTCTGGCCTGGTTTGAAGGAGATTATTGCTGATATCACTGGAGGAAAAGGTCATGCCCTTCCTTAGGACAGGTCCAAATCCAGGGCCAGTCTAATTTTCGTTCTTTTCGAAACTTCAAGGCAAGTGCGGCATCAACCTCGTCTAATGCAAGACAAGAAGGAACTGTTGCTCAGTCCAAGGCGGTCTGGAGGCCAAACCAGACCTGGAACAAAGGTAAGCAGGCTAAAAAACCTGCTGCTGCCTCTAAGGCAGCATGAAGGAACGGCCCCCTATCCGGTAACGGATCTATTGGGGGGCAGACTTTCACTCTTCGCCCAGGCGTGGGCAAGAGATGTTCAGGATCCCTGGGCGTTGGAAATTATATCCCAGGGATATCTTCTGGACTTCAAAGCTTCTCTCCCAATAGGGAGATTTCACCTTTCACAATTATCTGCAAACCAGATAAAGAGAGAGGCATTCTTAAACTGTGTACGAGACCTCCTAGTTATGGGAGTGATCCATCCAGTTCCAAAAGAGGAACAAGGACAGGGTTTTTACTCCAATCTGTTTGTGGTTCCCAAAAAAGAGGGAACCTTCAGACCAATTTTGGATCTAAAGATCTTAAACAAATTCCTCAGAGTTCCATCATTCAAGATGGAAACTATTCGTACCATCCTGCCTATGATCCAGGAGGGTCAATATATGACTACAGTGGATCTAAAGGATGCTTATCTTCACATTCCGATACACAAAGATCATCATCGGTTTCTCAGGTTTGCCTTTCTGGACAGGCATTACCAGTTTGTAGCTCTTCCCTTTGGATTAGCTACAGCCCCAAGAATCTTCACAAAGGTTCTAGGGTCCCTTCTGGCGGTCCTAAGGCCGCGGGGCATTTCGGTGGCCCCTTATTTAGACGACATCCTGATACAGGCGTCAAACTTCCAAATTGCCAAGTCTCATACGGACGTAGTATTGGCATTTCTGAGGTCGCATCGGTGGAAAGTGAACGAGGAAAAGAGTTCTCTATCCCCACTCACAAGAGTTTCCTTTCTAGGGACTCTGATAGATTCTGTAGAAATGAAAATTTACCTGACGGAGTCCAGGTTATCAAAGCTTCTAAATTCCTGCCGGGTTCTTCATTCCATTCCGCGCCCTTTGGTGGCTCAGTGTATAGAAGTAATCGGCTTAATGGTAGCGGCAATGGACATAGTGCCGTTTGCACGCTTACATCTCAGACCGCTGCAACTATGCATGCTCAGTCAGTGGAACGGGGATTACACAGATTTGTCCCCTCAACTGAATCTGGACCAAGAGACCAGGGATTCTCTTCTCTGGTGGCTATCTCGGGTCCATCTGTCCAAAGGTATGACCTTTCGCAGGCCAGATTGGACAATTGTAACAACAGACGCCAGCCTTCTAGGTTGGGGTGCAGTCTGGAACTCCCTGAAGGCTCAGGGATCGTGGACTCAGGAGGAGTCTCTCCTTCCAATAAATATTCTGAAACTAAGAGCGATATTCAATGCTCTTCAGGCTTGGCCTCAGTTAGCAACTCTGAGGTACATCAGATTTCCGTCGGACAACATCACGACTGTGGCTTACATCAACCATCAAGGGGGAACAAGAAGTTCCCAAGCGATGTTAGAAGTCTCGAAGATAATTCCCTGGGCGGCGATTCACTCCTGCCAACTATCAGCTATCCATATCCCAGGTGTAGAGAACTGGGAGGCGGATTTTCTAAGTCGACAGACTTTTCATCCGGGGGAGTGGGAACTCCATCCGGAGGTGTTTGCACAAGTGATTCATCGCTGGGGCAAACCAGAACTGGATCTCATGGCGTCTCGACAGAACGCCAAGCTTCCTTGTTACGGATCCAGGTCCAGGGACCCCAGGGCGACACTGATAGATGCCCTGGTCTTTCAACCTGGTTTATGTGTTTCCACCGTTTCCTATGCTCCCTCGTCTCATTGCCAAGATCAAGCAGGAGAGAGCATCAGTGATTTTAATAGCGCCTGCGTGGCCACGCAGGACCTGGTATGCAGATCTAGTGGAGATGTCATCCTTTCCACCATGGACTCTGCCTCTGAGACAGGACCTTCTACTTCAGGGTCCTTTCCTCCATCCAAATCTAATTTCTCTGCATGGAGATTGAACGCTCGATTTTATCAAAGCGTGGCTTCTCCGAGTCAGTCATTGATACCTTAATACAACCACGAAAGCCTGTCACCAGGAAAATTTACCATAAGATATGGCGTAAATATCTTTATTGGTGTGAATCCAAGGGTTACTCATGGAGTAAGGTCAGGATTCCCAGGATATTATCTTTTCTCCAAGAAGGCTTTGAAAAAGGTTTGTCAGCTAGTTCCTTAAAGGGACAGATTTCTGCTCTGTCTATTCTTTTGCACAAGCGTCTGGCAGATGTTCCAGACGTTCAGGCATTTTGTCAGGCTTTAGTCAGAATCAAGCCTGTGTTTAAACCTGTTGCTCCACCATGGAGCTTAAATTTGGTTCTTAAGGTTCTTCAAGGAGTTCCGTTTGAACCTCTTCATTCCATAGATATCAAACTTTTATCTTGGAAAGTCCTTTTTTTGGTAGCTATTTCCTCGGCTCGTAGAGTGTCCGAGTTATCTGCCTTACAATGTGATTCTCCTTATCTGATTTTTCATTCTTATAATGAAAGTCCTGCATACCAAACCTGGGTTTTTACCTAAGGTGGTATCTAACAAGAATATCAATCAAGAGATTGTTGTTCCATCCTTGTGTCCTAATCCTTCTTCGAAGAAGGAACATCTATTACACAATCTGGACGTGGTTCGTGCTTTAAAGTTTTACAAGCCACTAAAGTTTTACAAGCTACTAAAGAATTTCGTCAAACATCTTCTTTGTTTGTTGTCTACTCTGGACAGAGGAGAGGTCAAAAGGCTTCGCCAACCTCTTTCTTTTTGGCTAAGAAGCATAATCCGCTTAGCCTATGATACTGCTGGACAGCAGCCTCCTGAAAGGATTACAGCTCATTCCACTAGAGCTGTGGCTTCCACTTGGGCCTTTAAAAATGAGGCTTCTGTTGAACAGATTTGCAAGGCGGCGACTTGGTCTTCGCTTCATACTTTTTCAAAATTTTACAAATTTGATACTTTTGCTTCTTAGGAGGCTATTTTTGGGAGAAAGGTCTTACAGGCAGTGGTACCTTTCCGTTTAAGTACCTGCCTTGTCCCTCCCTTCATCCGTGTACTTTAGCTTTGGTATTGGTATCCCACAAGTAATGGATGATCCGTGGACTGGATACACCTTACAAGAGAAAACACAATTTATGCTTACCTGATAAATTTATTTCTCTTGTGGTGTATCCAGTCCACGCCCCGCCCTGTCATTTTAAGGCAGGTAATTTTTAAATTTAAACTACAGTCACCACTGCCACCCTATGGTTTCTCCTTTCTCTGCTTGTTTTCGGTCGAATGATTGGATATGGTAGTGAGGGGAGGAGCTATATAACAGCTCTGCTGTGGGTATCCTCTTGCAACTTCCCGTTGGGAATGAGAATATCCCACAAGTAATGGATGATCCGTGGACTGGATACACCACAAGAGAAATAAATTTATCAGGTAAGCATAAATTGTGTTTTTTACTCTCAGGCAGAAATTGGAAGAAGAATTCTGCCTGGAGGTTTTGATGATATTAGCAGTTTGTAACTAAGGTCCATTGCTGTTCTCACACATAACTGAAGTATGGAAAGAAAACTTCAGTTGCGGGGACGGTCTGCAGATTGCCTGCTTTGAGGTATGTTCAGTATATTTTTTTTCTAGAGAGATAAGGTCTAGAAAATGCTGACAGTGCCTGGTATATTTAAGGTAAGCCTGATACAGTGATTTAACAACAACTGGGATCATGCTTGCAAATAAGGGTAATATTCATGTTAATACTTATATTACTTAGTGTAAAAACATTTGCATGATTTTTAAAAAATTAGAGGGTTTCCTTAAGAAAATCTTTATACAACAAGGTTTTATTCTCCAGCCTCTTGCATGCATTGCCCCAGTCACTGCTGCAGCGGCTTTCTGGTTCGAGTCTCTGGAGGAGGCTCTACAGGTTGAAACCCCGTTGGATGATATCCTTGACAGGCTTAAAGCTTCCCTGAAAGAGTCCTCTGGCTTATAGGACCTCTATAGAGGGTTTTGTTCCTGCAAAAATCGTTTTTAAGGGCAGGTAGGAGCCACAGCACAGCTTTTGCAGTGTGTTTGACTGTTTGTTAGCAGTTTTAATGTTTTTCTAATTCGTTTTTGGGCCTGAGGGGTTAATCATCCATTTGCAAGTGGGTGCAATGCTGCTTTAGTCCCTTATACACACTGTAAAAATTTTGTAGAGTTTACTACTTTTTATCACTGTTTTGCAGTTTGTGGTAGTTTTTTTTTCTTAAAGGCACAGTACCGTTTTTATATTGCTTTTTTCACATTTATTAAAGTGTTTTCCAAGCTTGCTGGTCTCATTGCTTTAACCAAGCTAACGGCTAAAAATTCAGGTTTTGCCATTCAGGGCGCTATGGCTTAAATCCTGGTCAGCTGATGTCACTTCAAAGTCTAAACTTCTCAATATCCCCTTCAAAGGGCAGACCCTATTTGGGCCTGGACTGAAGGAGATCATTTTTGATATTACTGGAGGAAAAGGCCACGCCCTTCCCCAGGATAGGTCCAACAAGTTAAGGACCAAACAGACTAATTTTCGTTCCTTTCGAAACTTCAAGAGTGGCGCAGCTTCATCTTCCTCTTCTACAAAACAAGAGGGAAATTTTGCCCAGTCCAAGCCAGTCTGGAGACCTAACCAGGCTTGGAACAAGGGGAAACAGGCCAAAAAGCCTGCTGCTGTGCCTCTAAGACAGCATGAAGGAGTAGCCCCCGATCCGGGACTGGATCTAGTGGGGGGCAGACTTTCTCTCTTCGCCCAGGCTTGGGCAAGAGATGTCCAGGATCCCTGGGCTCTGGAGATTGTTTCCCAGGGATATCTTCTGGATTTCAAAGCTTTATCTCCAAAGGGGAGATTTCATCTCTCACAATTATCTGCAAACCAGATAAAGAGAGAGGCATTCTTACATTGCGTTCAAGACCTACTAGTTATGGGAGTGATCCACCCAGTTCCAAAGGAGGAACAGGGGCAGGGCTTCTATTCAAATCTGTTTATAGTTCCCAAGAAAGAGGGAACTTTCAGACCAATCTTGGATCTCAAGATCCTAAACAAATTTCTCAGGGTCCCATCCTTCAAGATGGAGACTATTCGAACCATCCTACCTATGATCCAGGAGGGTCAATATATGACTACCGTGGATTTAAAGGATGCTTATCTACACATTCCGATACACAGGGATCATCATCAGTTTCTCAGGTTCGCCTTCCTAGACAGGCATTACCAGTTTGTGGCTCTTCCCTTCGGGTTAGCCACTGCACCAAGAATCTTTACGAAGGTTCTAGGGTCCCTTCTGGCGGTTCTAGGGCCGCGGGGTATAGCAGTGGCCCCTTACCTAAACGACATCCTGATACAGGCGTCGACTTTTCAAAATGCCAGGTCCCATACGGACATTGTTCTGGCATTCCTGAGGTCTCACGGGTGGAAAGTGAACGAAGGAAAGAGTTCTCTCTCCCCTCTCACAAGAGTTTCCTTCCTAGGAACTCTGATAGACTTAGTAGAAATGAAGATTTATCAGAGGTCAGGTTGTCAAAACTTCTAACTTCCTGCCGTGCTCTTTATTCCACTTCCCATCTGTCAGTGGCTCAGTGTATGGAGGTAATCGGATTAATGGTAGCGGCAATGGACATAGTTCAGTTTGCCCGCCTACATCTCAGACCACTGTAACTTTGCATGCTCAATCAGTGGAATGGGGATTACACATATTTGTCCCCTCTACTAAATCTGGATCAAGAGACCAGGGTTTCTCTTCTCTGGTGGCTATCTTGGGACAGATGCCAGCCTTCTGGGGTGGGGTGCAGTCTGGAACTCCCTGAAGGCTCAGGGTTTGTGGACTCAGGAGGAGGCCCTCCTTCCGATAAACGTTCTGGAACTAAGAGCGATATTCAATGCTCTTCAGGCTTGGCTTCAGCTAACTGCGGTCAGATTCATCAGATTTCAGTCGGACAACATTATGACTGTAGCCTATATCAACCATCAGGGGGGGAACAAGGAGCCCCCTGGCAATGTTGGAGGTTTCAAAGATAATTCTATGGGCACAGGTTCACTCTTGCCATCTCTCAGCTATCCATATCCCAGGAGTAGAGAACTGGGAGGCGGATTTTCTAAGTCGGCAGACTTTTCATCTGGGGGAGTGGGAGCTCCATCCGGAGGTATTTGCCCAGTTGATTCAACTATGGGGCAAACCAGAACTGGATCTCATGGCGTCTCGTCAGAACGCCAAGCTTCCTTGTTACAGGTCCAGGGATCCCAAGGCAGCGCTGATAGATGCTCTAGCAGCGCCCTGGTCCTTCAGCCTGGCTTATGTGTTTCCACCGTTTCCTCTGCTCCCTCGTCTGATTGCCAAGATCAAGCAGGAGAGAGCTTCGGTGATCTTGATAGCCCCTGCAGATCTGGTGGACATGTCGTCTTTTCCACCATGGACTCTACCGCTAAGGCAGGACCTTCTACTTCAAGGTCCCTTCAAACATCCAAATCTAATTTCTCTACGTCTGACTGCTTGGAGATTGAACGCTTGATTCTATCAAAGCGTGGTTTTTCCGAATCGGTCATTGATACCTTAATTCAGGCTCGAAAGCCTGTCACCAGGAAGATCTATCATAAGATATGGTGTAAATATCTTCACTGGTGTGAATCCAAGGGTTACTCCTGGAGTAAGGTCAGGATTCCTAGGATATTATCTTTTCTCCAAGAAGGATTGGAAAAAGGATTGTCAGCTAGTTCCTTAAAGGGACAGATTTCTGCTTTGTCCTTTTGCACAAACGTCTGGCTGAGGTTCCAGACGTTCAGGCGTTTTGTCAGGCTTTAGTTAGAATCAAGCCTGTGTTTAAACCTGTTGCTCCGCCATGGAGTTTAAATTTATTTCTTAAAGTTCTTCAAGGGTTTCCGTTTGAACCTTTGCATTCCATAGATATTAAGCTTTTATCTTGGAAAGTTCTGTTTTTAGTAGCTATCTCCTCGGCTCGAAGAGTTTCGGAGTTATCTGCTTTACAATGTGATTCCCCTTATCTGATTTTCCATGCAGATAAGGTAGTGTTACGTACCAAACCTGGGTTTCTTCCTAAGGTGGTATCTAATAAGAATATCAATCAGGAGATTGTTTTTCCTTCACTATGTCCTAATCCGTCTTCAAAGAAGGAACGTCTATTACACAATCTTGATGTGGTTCGTGCTTTAAAGTTTTATTTACAAGCTACGAAGGATTTTCGTCAAACATCTGCTTTGTTTGTTGTCTACTCTGGACAGAGGAGAGGCCAAAAGGCTACGGCAACTTTTCTTTCTTTTTGGCTAAGAAGTATAATACGCTTAGCTTATGAGACTGCTGGCCAGCAGCCTCCTAGAAGAATTACAGCTCATTCTACTAGAGCAGTAGCTTCCTCATGGGCTTTTAAACATGAGGCCTCTGTTGAACAGATTTGTAAGGCGGCGACTTGGTCTTCGCTTCATACCTTTTCGAAATTTTATAAATTTGATACTTTTGCTTCTTCGGAGGCTATTTTTGGGAGAAAGGTCTTACAGGCAGTGGTGCCTTCCGTTTAAGTGCCTGCCTTGTCCCTCCCTTCATCCGTGTCCTAAAGCTTTGGTATTGGTATCCCACAAGTAATGGATGAACCCGTGGACTGGATACACCTTTACAAGAGAAAACAAAATTTATGCTTACCTGATAAATTTATTTCTCTTGTGGTGTATCCAGTCCACGGCCCGCCCTGTCATTTTAAGGCAGGTGTTTTTTATTTTTATACTACAGTCACCACTGCACCCTATAGTTCCTCCTTTTTTTCTTGCTTGTCTTCGGTCGAATGACTGGGGGTGGCAGTTAGGGGAGGAGCTATATAGACAGCTCTGCTGTGGGTGTCCTCTTGCAGCTTCCTGTTGGGAAGGAGAATATCCCACAAGTAATGGATGAACCCGTGGACTGGATACACCACAAGAGAAATAAATTTATCAGGTAAGCATAAATTTTGTTCTTTGATCTGGGGACTCTAATAGACTCTATATCCATGAAAATCTTTTTAACGGAAGTCAGAAAGTTAAAGATTCTGAATACATGCCGAGCCCTTCAGTCCAATCCTCGGCCATCAGTGGCTCAGTGCATGGAGGTAATTGGATTGATGGTGACGGCAATGGACATCATTCCGTTTGCTCGTTTTCATCTCAGACCTCTACAACTGAGCATACTCAGACAGTGGAATGGAGATTATGCAAACTTGTCTCCTCAAATAGATCTGGATCAGGAGATAAGGGACTCTCTTCTTTGGTGGTTGTCGCCAGATCATCTGTCCCAAGGGACGTGCTTCCGCAGACCCTCATGGGTGATAGTGACGCCTGTCTACTAGGATGGGGCGCAGTCTGCAATTCCCTGAAGGCTCAGGGTGTGTGGACTCGGTCGGAGTCTCTACTTCCAATCAATATTCTGGAATTGAGAGCAATATTCAACGCGCTTCAGGCTTGGCCTCAGTTTGCCTCGGCAAAATTCATCTGATTTCAGTCGGACAACATCACGATTGTGGCTTACATCAATCATCGGGGAGGAACAAGGAGTTCCTTAGCGATGACAGAAGTATCCAAGATAATTTGGTTGGCGGAGACCCACTCTTGTTATCTGTCAGCAATCTACATCCCAGGAGTGGACAATTGGGAGGCAGATTTTTTGAGCAGACAGACATTTCATCCGGGGGAATTTGCCACCCTAATTCTCAGATGGGGCAGACCGGAGCTGGATCTTATGGCATCTCGTCAGAATGACAAGCTCCTGAGATACGAGTCCAGGGATCCTCAGGCCGATCTGATAGATGCCTTGGCAGTGCCTTGGTCGTTCAACCTAGCTTATGTGTTTCCGCCGTTTGCTCTCCTTCCCCGGGTGATTGCTCAGATCAAACAGGAGAAGGCTTCAGTGATTGTCGTCGCTCCTGCGTGGCCTCGCAGGACTTGGTATGCCGATCTGGTGGACATGTCATCTCTGCCACCGTGGAAGCTTCCATTGAGGCAGGACCTTCTCATTCAGGGACCCTTCCATCATCCGAATCTAGTTTCTCTGCAGCTGACTGCTTAGAGATTGAACGCTTGATTTTTATCTAAGCGAGGGTTCTCTGATTCGGTCATTGATACCTTGATTCAGACACGTAAGCCTGTTACTAGAAAGATTTACCATAAGATATGGCGTAAATATCTTTATTGGTGCGAATCCAAGGGTTACTCATGGAGTAAGGTTAGGATTCCTAGAATTTTGTCCTTTCTCCAAGAAGGATTGGAGAAGGGGTTATCAGCAAGTCCCTTAAAGGGACAGATTTCTGCTTTGTCTATTTTGCTACACAAACGTCTGGCAGATGTTCCAGATGTTCAGTCTTTTTGTCAGACTCTGACCAGGATCAGGCCCGTGTTTAGATCAATTGCTCCTCGGAGTTTGAATTTAGTTCTTAATGTTCTTCAAGGGGTTCCGTTTGAACCTATGCATTAAGTTGTTATCTTGGAAAGTTTTATTTTTGGTTGCTATCTCTTCTGCTCGCAGAGTTTCTGAGCTTTCTGCTTTACAATGTGATTCTCCTTACCTTATTTTCCATTCTGATAAGGTGGTCTTGCGTACCAAACCTGGATTCCTTCCTAAGGTTGTTTCTAATAAGAATATTAATCAGGAAATTGTTGTTCCTTCCTTGTGTCCTAATCCTCCTCCTAAGAAGGAGCATCTGTTACATAACTTGGACGTGGTTTGTGCCCTGAAGTTTTACTTGCAGGCGACTAAAGATTTTCGTCAATCATCTTCATGATTTGTTGTTTTTTCTGGAAGACGTAGGGGCTAGAAAGCTACAGCTACCTCTTTCTTTTTGGCTGAAGAGTATCATCCATTTGGCATATGAAACTGCTGGACAACAGCCTCCTGAAAGGATTACGGCTCATTCCACTAGGGGTGTGGCTTCCTCATGGGCATTTAAAAACGATGCTTCTGTTGAACAGATTTGCAAGGCTGCAACTTGGTCGTCTCTTCACACTTTTTCCAAATTTTACAAATTTTATACTTTTGCCTTGTCTGAGGCGGTTTTTGGGAGAAAGGTTCTTCAAGCAGTGGTGCCTTCTGTTTAGGTTCTTGTCTTGTCCCTCCCTTTCATCCGTGTCCTATAGCTTTGGTATTGTATCCCATAAGTAATGATGATATCCGTGGACTCGTCATATCGTAAAAGAAATACATTTATCAGGTAAGCATAAATTTCCTTTTTCCCATAAGTATATAAAATTCTTGTGAATATGAGGGAGGAGTGAAGCTGAATGGTGATTTTGCCAATCAGAGTATAGAGTTATCTAGTGCTCTATAGGATCCCAACCACGGCGCCTTTTAAGTTAATGAATGGCTGCTCTATGTGTATGGGCGGGTACAGTTGAAAAGGAAACATCGTCCGATAGCCTGCCTATGCGAGGGCGCAATCGTCCGATAGACTGCCGATGTGAGGGAGCTTGTCCTAGAGATACAACATAACACTATGACGTGAAAGGGGGAGTGGGGGTGGGGCCGGGCATGTTTATCAACATCACGTTAGATGTCTGCAGAACGTCAATGCCTTGTATAAGAGACATAAAGGGATTAATGGAGTGTTTTGTTATTATATGATGTTAAACTGTTTGTCTACAATCAATGTTGCAAGCGTTAGAATGCGCTATGCTAGACATTATGAAGGGGATATAAATATTTAAGTGATAGCATACTTTGTGACTAACAACTATTTCTCTCTAGTATAAACTATTTGGTAAATACCAACTAGATAACCTGTAATGAAACAAAATAAAGACAATTGTCTGAATAATTATAATTTTAAATGGATGCTATTATGTGTCTCTCAATATATAGTGGCACTGTGATCAGATGGAATTATAACAATATCCAATATGGTAAAATGTGTGTATAAGAGTGATATTACTATGGTGTCAAATGTGTCCATAAGTGATATTACTAATGTAATAAAGATGGTCAAGTTCCTGAGATAAAGTCTAGAGTAAGACCACAACATGTGTGAAAAAAACTATAAGATTAACTAAAAAGAGTGCAGCCCTATTTTCATCAGACAACAGTCTCACCCATTGACATACAGTTGGACCACCAGATGTAAATGGACTTTCTTACATAGAGGCCTTTATCTGTCTTAACTTTGGTACTAACTTATTAGAACATAACTAGAAATTATTTATTGATTCTATCCTATGGTTGTATATTATACATTGACATTGTATCTGGTTTGGCCTTAATATAATATGCTTTAAGCTTATCATATAATTTATTTTTGTAAACTTTAACCCCTAGCACCCCCTATCAAGAGATAGCCTTTTAAGAATGAAGCTTCAGTTGATAAGATTTGCAAAGCAGCAACTTGGTCTTCTTTGCATACATTTACTAAATTCTACCGTTTTGATGTATTTGCTTCTTCGGAAGCAGTTTTTGGTAGAAAAGTTCTTCATGCAGCTGTTTCAGTTTTATTCCTCTGTTTATGTTTAAGTTTTTTCTTTTCAGCTATGAGAAAAAACTTATTTCTTTGGTTGTGGATTATTTTTTTCAGTGGAAAATGGCTGTTATTATTTTTATCCCTCCCTCTCTAGTGACTCTTGTGTGGAGTTCCAATCTTGGGTATTACTATCCCATACGTCACTAGCTCATGGACTCTTGCCAATTACATGAAAGAAAACATAATTTATGTAAGAACTTGCCTGATAAATTCATTTCTTTCATATTGGCATGTGTCCATGAGGCCCACCCATTTGTTATGGTGGTTATGATTTTTTGTATAAAGCACAATTATATTTCCAGTTCCTTTTTTTAATGCTTTTTTACTCCTTTCTTTATCACCCCACTACTTGGCTATTCATTAAACTGAATTGTGGGTGTAGTGAGGGGTGTATTTATAGGCATTTTGAGGTTTGGGAAACTTTGCCCCTCCTGGTAGGATTGTATATCCCATACGTCACTAGCTCATGGACTCTTGCCAATTACGTGAAAGAAACATTTCCGTTGCAGGAGATTTTTTTTTATAGTGTTTAGCGGTGATTATAGGTGACGCATGTGCAATAAACCCTAGGGATATGGGTGTATGTTGCTCAAACGTCTGGTTTCTCAACAGCTGGGCCACAGCCCAGTACCGTGCCTTGACAGCCCTCCTGGTGCACATATAGCAGCAGTTCAGTGTGTGGGCAGCGTGAGACAAGGAGCAGATAGGACCGGACCTAGGTACCACAGTTAAGTGATACCACCCCACTGACACCATTGAATGTATATATTTTTTTTTCCCCTACATACACCAATGCATTATAATTTTTAATTTTGGTTAAGAATCACTGCTCCAATGGATTTGAACAGGGAAATTTATGGGTACAGTTTCTGGATACAGCGGACAGTTGTGCTTATTAAAATCTAATCCCTAAAAGGCTATAAGACTTTATAAGAAATCCAATACTCTGCAATACTCTGTTAATACTCCTAAATGTCTGTTTTATATTTAATTGATGCGTAAAACCTAAAGGGCCAATATCTGCTTCTTTAGTCCTTTTTCCTAGTTTTGTAAAAAGCCTGGATTAGCATCTTTCCCTCTAATTCCTAATTCTTTCAGGGTTTTTTCTTTTTAAAGGGACATGAACGTCAAATTAAACTTTTTTTTGACTTCGAGCAATTTTAAAATTTAATTCCATTATTAAAAGGACTTAATTTCTCTTGGCATCCTTTGTTAAAAAGTAAGTTCACAGCTCATATACGTATATGGGTCTGTAGTTTGCTGATGGCTAATCATGTGATACAGGGAAATAAAAGGAAGCTTTGCAATTTAACTGAAATCTACTGCTTGTTTGAAATTCAAAGAAATCATCATTGCATTATATTTTTATTATGCAAGTCAGTTGCATTTAATGATACTTTAAATTGAGATCTTATTTATAATAAAGGGGGCCACAATGTCTCTCTCTCTCTGTGTTGCAGATTTGACCTCTGCCTCATGAAGTGTCAGACATTATGATTTGCCCGCACAGCACTGAACTACAATGTTGTGAACAGATTAACATAGACGTATTTTATAGTTTGCTTTTTTGAAAGTTACAATTGTTAGACGTTGTTAAAAACCTTAATTATAAATGTCTTGCTTATATTTTCTATGTGAGAAAAACTATTCCATGTACCAATTTACATTTGTATAATGCAAAAGTGTATTTTATAATTAGAGTAATAAATATCTTTTCTTTTTAATGTTATTTTCTATCGCCCAATTAATTTTAGAAAACTGTGCTTTGGAGCCCAGAGGAGTAGAGCCGTATAAAATCAGTGCTGCACGTGGAAGAGGAATTCTTCGATTACTGGGAAGCTTTAACGATTCTCACAATAATGGACAGTGAGGAGATTTCAATGTGTCTCCATAAAAGCTAATGTAAAGCACAGTTTACTGAAAGAATACAAAATAATTTAAATTAGTTGCATTATTCAAAATACCTGTTTTGTTATAAAACCTATTGTATTAAATGTTCCTTTTTTAGTTTCTAGTTCTTTATTAAGTGGACATATACAAATCTTAGTGCATTTAAATATACCAAGATATATCATGGTAATAATGAGGATAAAAATAAAGTTTCATTTTTTCAGTGTCCACTTTATAAAGGCTTAATGCAAGTTTGTTATATGTCTATTACTAGCACTATATTCTCATCACTGGAGAAGCATAATGTACTGCATTTATAAATGTGATCAATAAAAGAAAGAGGCTCCTCATGGTGCAGAGATCTGGTTTCCTTTGGTAAAAATCTTTAGGCTAAAATAAAAGGGGTACTCACAAAGGAAGAGCACTATATGAAAGTGCTAATATGGCAGACTGGGCCTCTCATTCTCCAGCTGACTATCACAGGACTCTCAAATGGGAATGGGTTTCTTGTTATTAGAAACTAAAAACAGGATAACCGCCCAATGGTGCAGTATAAAGATGTGAGTACCTTACCTACACTACACCCTTTTCTGGTACTGCAATAGTTCTGCACCATTGGGCGGTTATCCTGTTTTTGTTTCCTATAGCAAGAAACCCATTGCCATTTGAGATACCTGTGATACTGTTAGCTGGAGACTGAGGCCCAGCCTGCCATATTAGAACTTTTATATTGTGCTTTGTGAGTGCCCCTTTTATTTTAGCCTAAAGATTTTTACCAATTGATACCAGATCTCTGCACCATGAGGTGTACTTCTTTCTTTTATTTATAGAATCTACACCAGCAAGCCCATTTCGCCTGAAGAGGAGTTGACTTGCGAACCACAGATTATTTTTTTGACACATTTTCAAAAGACTTTCACAATTTTTTCCACATTTTGTGTTTATTTATTTATTATATTTTATTTTGTAAATTTTCATTTGATTTTTCATCTTGATTTTTCATTTTAATTGTATTACAACATTCTAATTTAATTTATCACGCCATTTGTGTAATCCAAATCATATATATCTATTGGACAATTCCATTAGATATTGTTCACTTCCCACATATATACATCTCATTTTCTTTATATAAATACAGGGCCCTCCTCTTCACTTTTCTCTTATTTTTGAAGCGAAAGTTTAGCTCAACTTATAAATTTGTACTGTGCCCTAAAATAAAGAGGAAACAATTTTGCTTGTAATGTGTTTCATAATCCAGGGCTTGACAAGTCTCTTGAAATATTCATATAGAAAATTATACTTTAACACTTTGGCTGCTTCTTAGTTTTATGTACATTTGTTATGTTAAAGCTGTATTTAGTTTATTAAAATTTATTTATAAAAATGCAGTTTACTTTGCTGGTTTGAATGTTTTTTTTATCACTGCTGATTAAGAATGAGTTGTTTTGCGCATTCTCATGTCATATATTTGGGTGGTCTCCTTGATGTGTAAATTTGCAGTGTGCAATCTAATAATAACCTTTCTCTTGTTAAGTGTAGTCAGTCCACGGGTCATCCATTACTTATGGAATATATCTCTTCCTAACAGGAAGCTGCAAGAGGATCACCCAAGCAGAGCTGCTATATAGCTCCTCCCCTCACATGTCATACTCAGTCATTCTCTTGCAGCCTAACTAGATAGGTCGCTGTGAGAGGTCTGTGGTGTTTTTTAACTTAGTTTATTTCTTCAATCAAAAGTTTGTTATTTTAAATGGCACCGGAGTGTGCTGTTTGTTCTCAGGCAGCATTAGAAGAAGAATCTGCCTGCGTTTTCTATGATCTTAGCAGACGTAACTAAGATCCACTGGCTGTTCTCATCTGAGGAGTGAGGTAACTTCAGAGAAGGGGAATAGCATGCAGGGCCCCCCTGCAAATGAGGTATGTGCAGTAAATTATTTTTCTGAGGAATGGAATTGACTGAGAAAATACTGCTGATACCAATGTAAAGTAAGTTCAGCCTTAAATGCAGTGATAGCGACTGGTATTAGGCTGATGAGTGTGTGTACACTGAATGTATTTTTCTAAGGAATGGAATTGACTCTGAAAATACTGTTAATACTGAAATAATGTATGAGCCTTAACTGCAGTAAAAGCGACTGGTAGCAGGCTTATTAATAACACTTCATAACTTTTCAAATGTATGTTTAAAACGTTTACTGGCATGTTAATCGTTTTTTGTGAGGTACTTGGTGATAAAACTTATTGGCATGATTTTTACCACATGGCCATCTTTGTTTTCTGCATAGAAACAGTTATCTGAGCTTCCCCACTGTTGTAATATGAGTGGGAGGGGCCTATTTTAGCGTCTCATTGCTAGTCTGTTTAAACATGTCTGACACAGATGAATCTCTTTGTTCACTATGTTTAAAGGCCAATGTGGAGCCCAATAGAAATTTGTGTACTAATTGCATTGATGTTACTTTAAATAAAAGTCAATCTTTACATGTAAAGAAATTATCACCAGACAACGAGGGGGAAGTTATGCCGACTAACTCTCCTCACGTGTCAGTACCTTAGCCTCCCGCTCAGGAGGTGCGTGATTTTGTGGCGCCAAGTACATCAGGGAGGCCCTTACAAATCACTTTGCAAGACATGGCTACTGTTATGACAGAAGTATTATCTAAATTGCCAGAATTAAGAGGCAAGCGCGATAGCTCTGGGTTAAGGACAGAGCGCGCGGATGAGGTGAGAGCCATGTCAGATACTGCGTTACAGTTTGCAGAACATGAAGACGGAGAGCTTCATTCTGTGGGTGACGGATCTGATCCAGGGAGACTGGATTCAGAGATTTCTAATTTTAAATTTAAGCTTGAGAACCTCCGCATATTGCTAGGGGAGGTATTAGCGGCTCTGAATGATTGTAACACGGTTGCAATTCCAGAAAAATTATGTAGGTTGGATAGATACTATGCGGTACCGGTGTGTACTGACGTGTTTCCTATACCTAAAAGGCTTACAGAGATTATTAGCAAGGAGTGGGATAGACCTGGTGTGCCTTTTTCCCCTCCTCCCATATTTAGGAAAATGTTTCCTATAGACGCCACCACACGAGACTTATGGCAGACGGTCCCTAAGGTGGAGGGAGCAGTTTCTACTTTAGCTAAGCGTACCACTATCGCGGTGGAGGATAGTTGTGCCTTTTCAGATCCAATGGATAAGAAATTAGAGGGTTACCTTAAGAAAATGTTTGTTCAACAAGGTTTTATCTTACAGCCCCTTGCATGCATTGCGCCTGTCACTGCTGCGGCGGCATTCTGGTTTGAGTCTCTGGAAGAGGCCATTCGCACAGCTCCATTGGATGAAATTATGAACAAGCTTAAAGCACTTAAGCTAGCTAACGCATTTGTTTCTGATGCCGTCGTACATTTAACCAAACTTACGGGTAAGAACTCCGGATTCGCCATCCAAGCGCGCAGAGCGCTATGGCTTAAATCCTGGTCAGCTGACGTGACTTCTAAATCTAAATTGCTTAATATTCCTTTCAAAGGGCAGACCTTATTCGGGCCCGGCTTGAAAGAAATTATAGCTGACATTACGGAAGGTAAGGGCCATGCTCTACCTCAGGACAGGGCCAAATCAAAGGCCAAACAGTCTAATTTTCATGCCTTTCGTAACTTCAAGGCAGGAGCAGCATCAACTTCCTCAGCTCCAAAACAGGAAGGAGCTGTTGCTCGTTACAGGCAGGGCTGGAAAGTTAACCAGTCCTGGAACAAGGGCAAGCAGGCCAAGAAACCTGCTGCTGCCCCTAAGACAGCATGAAGAGAGGGCCCCCTATCCGGAAACGGATCTAGTGGGGGGCAGACTTTCTCTCTTCGCCCAGGCTTGGGCAAGAGATGTCCAGGATCCCTGGGCGTTGGAGATCATATCTCAGGGATATCTCCTGGACTTCAAAACTTCTCCTCCAAGAGGGAGATTTCATCTTTCAAGGTTATCAGCAAACCAAATAAAGAAAGAGGCGTTTCTACGCTGTGTACAAGACCTCTTACTAATGGGGGTGATCCACCCAGTTCCGCGGACGGAACACGGGCAAGGATTCTATTCAAATCTATTTGTGGTTCCCAAGAAAGAGGGAACCTTCAGACCAATCTTGGACTTAAAAATCCTAAACAAATTCCTAAGAGTTCCATCATTCAAAATGGAAACTATTCGAACCATCCTTCCCATGATCCAAGAGGGTCAGTACATGACCACAGTGGACTTAAAGGATGCCTACCTTCACATACCGATTCACAAGGATCATTATCGGTACCTAAGATTTGCTTTCCTAGACAGGCATTACCAGTTTGTAGCTCTTCCCTTCGGATTAGCTACGGCTCCAAGAATCTTTACAAAAGTTCTGGGCTCACTTCTGGCGGTACTAAGACCGCGAGGCATATCGGTGACTCCGTACCTAGACGACATTCTGATACAAGCGTCAAGTTTTCAAACTGCCAAGTCTCATACAGAGATAGTTCTGGCATTTCTGAGGTCGCATGGGTGGAAGGTGAACGTGGAAAAGAGTTCTCTATTACCACTTACAAGGGTTCCCTTTCTAGGGACTCTTATAGATTCTGTAGAGATGAAAATTTACCTGACAGAGGCCAGGTTATCAAAACTTCTAAATGCTTGCCGTGTCCTTCATTCCATTCCACACCCGTCAGTAGCTCAGTGCATGGAAGTAATCGGCTTAATGGTAGCGGCAATGGACATAGTACCATTTGCGCGCCTGCATCTCAGACCGCTGCAATTGTGCATGCTAAGTCAGTGGAACGGGGATTACTCAGATTTGTCCCCCCTACTAAATCTGGATCAAGAGACCAGAGATTCTCTTCTATGGTGGCTTTCTCGGCCACATCTGTCCAAGGGGATGACCTTTTGCAGGCCAGATTGGACGATTGTAACAACAGACGCCAGCCTTCTAGGCTGGGGCGCAGTCTGGAACTCCCTGAAGGCTCAGGGATTATGGACTCAGGAGGAGAAACTCCTCCCAATAAATATTCTGGAATTAAGAGCAATATTCAATGCTCTCCTAGCTTGGCCTCAGTTAGCAACTCTGAGGTTCATCAGATTTCAGTCGTACAACATCACGACTGTGGCTTACATCAACCATCAAGGGGGAACCAGAAGTTCCCTAGCGATGTTGGAAGTCTCAAAGATAATTCGCTGGGCAGAGTCTCACTCTTGCCACCTGTCAGCGATTTACATCCCAGGCGTGGAGAACTGGGAGGCGGATTTTCTAAGTCGCCAGACTTTTCATCCGGGGGAGTGGGAACTTCATCCGGAGGTCTTTGCTCAACTTATTCATCGTTGGGGCAAGCCAGATCTGGATCTCATGGCGTCTCGCCAGAACGCCAAGCTTCCTTGTTACGGATCCAGGTCCAGGGACCCGGGAGCGGTGCTGATAGATGCTCTGACAGCCCCTTGGGTCTTCAACATGGCTTATGTGTTTCCACCATTTCCGATGCTTCCTCGTTTGATTGCCAAGATCAAACAGGAGAGAGCTTCGGTGATTCTAATAGCGCCTGCGTGGCCACGCAGGACCTGGTATGCAGACCTAGTGCACATGTCGTCCTGTCCACCGTGGTCTCTGCCCCTGAGACAGGACCTTCTAATTCAGGGTCCTTTCAACCATCCAAATCTAATTTCTCTGAGGCTGACTGCATGGAGATTGAACGCTTGATTCTATCAAAGCGTGGCTTCTCGGAGTCAGTTATTGATACTTTAATACAGGCTAGGAAGCCTGTTACCAGAAAAATTTACCATAAGATATGGCGTAAATATTTATATTGGTGCGAATCCAAGTGTTACTCATGGAGTAAGGTTAGGATTCCTAGGATATTGTCCTTTCTACAAGAGGGTTTAGAAAAGGGCTTATCTGCTAGTTCGTTAAAGGGACAGATTTCTGCTCTGTCTATTCTTCTACACAAACGTCTGGCTGAAGTTCCAGACGTTCAGGCTTTTTGTCAGGCTTTAGCTAGGATTAAGCCTGTGTTTAAGACTGTTGCTCCGCCGTGGAGCTTAAACTTAGTTCTTAACGTTCTTCAAGGCGTTCCATTTGAACCCCTTCATTCCATTGATATCAAGCTGTTATCCTGGAAGGTTCTGTTTTTGATGGCTATTTCCTCGGATCGAAGAGTCTCTGAGTTATCTGCCTTACATTGTGATTCTCCTTATCTGATTTTTCATTCAGACAAGGTAGTTCTGCGTACTATACCTGGGTTCTTACCTAAGGTAGTTACTAACAGGAATATCAATCAAGAGATTGTTGTTCCATCACTGTGTCCTAACCCTTCTTCAAAGAAGGAAAGTCTTTTGCATAATCTGGACGTAGTCCGTGCCCTGAAGTTCTATTTGCAGGCAACTAAAGATTTTCATCAAACTTCTTCCCTGTTTGTCGTTTACTCTGGACAGAGAAGAGGTCAAAAGGCTTCGGCTACCTCTCTCTCTTTTTGGCTTTGTAGCATAATACGTTTAGCCTATGAGACTGCTGGACAGCAGCCTCCTGAAAGGATTACAGCTCATTCTACTAGAGCTGTGGCTTCCACCTGGGCCTTTAAAAATGAGGCCTCTGTTGAACAGATTTGCAAGGCTGCAACTTGGTCTTCACTTCACACTTTTTCAAAATTTTATAAATTTGACACTTTTGCTTCTTCGAAGGCTATTTTTGGGAGAAAGGTACTTCAGGCAGTGGTTCCTTCTGTTTAATGTTCCTGCCTTGTCCCTCCCTTCATCCGTGTACTTTAGCTTTGGTATTGGTATTCCATAAGTAATGGATGACCCGTGGACTGACTACACTTAACAAGAGAAAACATAATTTATGCTTACCTGATAAATGTATTTCTCTTGTAGTGTAGTCAGTCCACGGCCCGTCCTGTCTTTAAGGCAGATCTAAATTTTAATTAAACTCCAGTCACCACTGCACCCTATGGTTTCTCCTTTCTCGTCTGGTTTTGGTCGAATGACTGAATATGACATGTGAGGGGAGGAGCTATATAGCAGCTCTGCTTGGGTGATCCTCTTGCAGCTTCCTGTTAGGAAGAGATATATTCCATAAGTAATGGATGACCCGTGGACTGACTACACTACAAGAGAAATAAATTTATCAGGTAAGCATAAATTATGTTTTCATACAAGTGGTGAGAGTCCACAATCCATTACTTCTGGGAATTACTCTTCATTACCGCTATCTTTATGTGCACTGTTATTTATTTTTTATAATCAATACAAATTTTTGCATAGAAAATTAGCACAACTAGGCAAGTCCCCTGCTTGCGTTTTCCTCAGTAAAGTTTTAACACAGCGATCCCTTAACAGGACTATTGCAGCAACACAGAAACCACTCACTAGACAGCCTGTTTCGTTATTTTAGAACTCGTCAGTAGGAGATAGATTTCTGGTTGCTGCTTTGGTAAAGCTAATTCCAGGGTTAAATCAAAATTCATTAAAATTATGGGAGATAAAAAATCTGAGATTAAAATCCTCCATGTCTCAAAAGTTAATCAATACAAATTTTTGCATAGAAAATTAGCACATCTAGGCAAGTTTCCCTCTTGTGTTTCCCCCAGTAAAACTCCACATACATTGTTACCAATGCACCAGAGGATTCTGGGTAAGATATGGGTAAGCCAATTTAATTATCTTTTTCTTAAAAGGATATTAGACAAATCAAGTCCCATAAGTTCAAATAATTAAAATCTTTGAATAAATTTTACATACCAAATATTAAATATTTGGATGGGTTGAATCTAGATCTAACCAAACCACATTAGATTATTCCCAGAAATTTAAATTAAATCAAGAGGAATTGAAGCTTTTGGTAAACGTGTATCCATAGTGAATATCCAAAAGGCTTCACGTTTAAAAAGCCATTTATTTGCGTTACCACCTCGCCAATCACTACATTTGTCCGACATTAAAAGGTTAGACAATTGCTCTGAATTGGCTAATCACTTCATTTTGAAGCATAATTGCGTTAATACCACCTTTAAGTGGATGGTCATAGAAATGATTAAACCCCCCAGAGGAGGTAGTAACGCAAATAAATTGCTTTTTAAACGTGAAGCCTTTTGGATATTCACTTTGGTATTCAATTCCCCTTTTGATTTAATAAATTTCTGGGAATAATCTAATGGGTTTTGGTTATATCTAGATTCAACCCATTTAAATATTTAATATTTGGTATGTAAAATGTATTCAAAGATTATAATTATTTGAATTTATGGGACTTGATTCTTCTAATGACCTTTTAAGAACAAGATAATTAAATTGGCTTCTCCCTCCTCTCTTGTCTTTGGTTTCTTGTGTTTTGCCATGCCTTCTTACTTTTTAAACATAAGACAATTATTAGTAGACCATTAAACATATTTAGTCAATGAGTAGTGAGTAGTCAATTTTGGGATATAGTTTCCATGTCTATGGGTTCCCAACTTTTATAACTTTATATCTATTGAGAATTTCCTTCTAATCATTTTTTATTTAATCTTTTGAGATGTGTTATGAGTTAATGACATGAGCAGGATGTCTGAGTTTATGAATTATCAACTTATTTACAGCACACAATTCATTAATAATTATTGTATCATAAATTTTGCTTTTGTTAATTGTTGCCATATCTGTATTTAGAGTTATATTTGTTTAATGATTGCATATGTAAATACTACATACATATTGTTCCTCCCCCTCTTTTTTTTCACCTGTAACTATTGTAGTCCACCTTTAGCCCAGTGTATAGTTAATTTAGTCACATGATCATTAAGATCCAATAAACTTAAGGTATGCCATATATATATATATATATTTCTCTTGTAAAGGTGTATCCAGTCCACGGGTTCATCCATTACTTGTGGGATATTCTCCTTCCCAACAGGAAGTTGCAAGAGGACACCCACAGCAGAGCTGTCTATATAGCTCCTCCCCTAACTGCCACCCCTAGTCATTCTCTTGCAACTCTCGACATGAAAGGAAGTATCAAGAGATATGTGGTGACTTAGTGTAGTTTTTACCTTCAATCAAGAGGTTTTTTTTTAAACGGTACCGGCGTTGTACTGTTTTACTCTCAGGCAGAAATTGGAAGAAGAATCTGCCTGGAGGTTGATGATCTTAGCGGTTTGTAACTAAGGTCCATTGCTGTTCTCACACATAACTGAAGAGTATGGAAAGAAAACTTCAGTTGGGGGGGACGGTCTGCAGATTGCCTGCTTTGAGGTATGTTCAGTATATTTTTTTCTAGAGAGATGATAAGGTCTAGAAAATGCTGACAGTGCCTGGTATATTTGAGGTAAGCCTGATACAGTGATTTAACAACAACTGGGATCATGCTTGCAAGATAAAGGGTAATATTCATGTTAACTCTCATATTACTTAGTGTAAAAACGTTTGCAAAAAAAAAACGTTTTTTCTCTGAGGGTGATAAATCATTATTGGGGCCTAGTTTTCCACATGGCTTGTTAGATCACTCCTAGGAGTACTTTTTTAAGGCCCTCTGACATTGAGTGCATGGTGGGAGGGGCCTATTTTCGCGCAGTTGATATTCAGACTGAGACATCCAGCTTCCCTAAAGGAGTCCTCTGGCATCTAGGACCGCTATAGAGTGTTTTTATCCTGCAAAAATCGTGTTTAAGGGCAGGTAGGAGCCACAGCAGAGCTGTGGCAGTGTGTTTGACTGTTTTTTTAACGGTTTTACCGTTTTTCTAATCCAGTTTGGGGCCTAAGGGGTTAATCATCCATTTGCAAGTGGGTGCAATGCTGCTTTAGTCTCTTATACACACTGTAAAAATTTCATAGAGATAACTACTTTTTAACACTGTTTTGCAGTTTATGTGGTAGTTTTTTTCTCTTAAAGGCACAGTACTGTTTTTGTTCAATTGCTTTTTCACATTTATTAAAGTGTTTTCCAAGCTTGCTGGTCTCATTACTAGTCTGTTAAACATGTCTGACATAGAGGAAACTCCTTGTTCATTATGTTTAGAAGCCATTGTGGAACCACCTCTTAGAATGTGTACCAAATGCACTGACCTTTCTATAAGTTATAAAGACCATATTATGGGTTTTAAAGATTTATCACCAGAGGTTTCTCAGACTGACAAAAGGGAGGTTAAACCACCTAGCTCTCCCAATGTGTCAGAACCTATATCTCCCGCGCAAGTGACGCCAAGTACATCTGGCGCGTCCAATGCGTTTACCTTACAAGACATGGCGGCAGTTATGAATCATACCCTCAGACGTATTGTCCAAACTGCCAGGGTTACAAGGAAAGCGAGACAGCTCTGGGGCTAGAACAAATACAGAGCTTTCTGACGCTTTAGTAGCTATGTCTGATATACCCTCACAATGTACAGAAGCCAAAGCAGGAGAGCTTCTATCTGTGGGTGACATTTCTGATTCAGGGAAGGCGTTACTTCAGTCTGACTCTGAAATGACAGCATTTAAATTTAAGCTTGAACACCTCCGCTTGTTGCTCAGGGAGGTTTTAGCAACTCTGGATGACTGTGATACCATTGTAGTCCCAGAGAAATTGTGTAAAATGGACAAATACTTTGCAGTGCCTGTTTACACTGATGTTTTTCCAATCCCTAAGAGGTTTTCAGAAATTATTACGAAGGAATGGGATAGACCAGGTGTTCCGTTCTCTTCCCCCTCCTGCTTTTAAAAAGATGTTTCCCATAGATGCCGCTACACGGGACTCGTGGCAGACGGTCCCTAAGGTGGAGGGAGCAGTCTCTACCCTAGCTAAGCGTACAACTATCCCCGTCGAGGACAGTTGTGCTTTCCTAGATCCAATGGATAAGAAATTAGAGGGTTTCCTTAAGAAAATCTTTATACAACAAGGTTTTATTCTCCAGTCTCTTGCATGCATTGCCCCAGTCACTGCTGCAGCGGCTTTCTGGTTCGAGTCTCTTGAAGAGGCTCTACAGGTGGAGACCCCGTTGGATGATATCCTAGACAGGCTTAAAGCTCTTAAGTTAGCCAATTCATTTATTTCTGACGCCGTATTTCATTTAACAAAGCTAACGTCTAAGAATTCAGGTTTTGACATTCAGGCGCGTAGGGCGCTATGGCTTAAATCCTGGTCAGCTGACGTTACTTCAAAGTCTAAGCTTCTCAACATCCCCTTCAAAGGGCAGACCCTATTCGGGCCTAGACTGAAGGAGATCATTTCTGATATTACTGGAGGAAAAGGCCACACCCTTCCCCAGGATAGGTCCAACAAATTAAGGACCAAACAGACTAATTTTCGTTCCTTTCGAAACTTCAAGAGTGGCGCAGCTTCAACTTCCTCTACTGCAAAACAAGAAGGAAATTTTGCCCAGTCCAAGCCAGTCTGGAGACCTAACCAGGCTTGGAGCAAGGGAAAGCAGGCCAAAAAACCTGCTGCTGCCTCTAAAACAGCATGAAGGAGTAGCCCCCGATCCGGGACCGGATCTAGTTGGGGGCAGACTTTATCTCTTCGCCCAGGCTTGGGCAAGAGACGTCCAGGATCCCTGGGCTCTGGAGATTGTTTCCCAGGGATATCTTCTGGATTTCAAGGCCTCATCTCCAAAAGGGAGATTCCATCTCTCACAATTATCTGCAAACCAGATAAAGAGAGAGGCATTCTTACGTTGTGTTCAAGACCTTCTGGTCATGGGAGTGATCCACCCAGTTCCAAGGGAGAACAGGGGCAAGGATTCTATTCAAATCTGTTTATAGTTCCCAAAAAAGAGGGAACTTTCAGACCAATCCTAAACAAATTTCTCAGGGTCCCATCCTTCAAGATGGAGACTATTCAAACCATCCTACCTATGATCCAGGAGGGTCAATATATGACTACCGTGGACTTAAAGGATGCTTATCGCCACATTCCGATACACAGAGATCATCATCGGTTTCTCAGGTTTGCCTTCCTAGACAGGCATTACCAGTTTGTGGCTCTTCCTTTCGGGTTAGCTACGGCACCAAGAATCTTTACGAAGGTTCTAGGGTCCCTACTGGCGGTTCTAAGGCCACGAGGCATAGCGGTTGCTCCTTACCTAGATGACATTCTGATACAGGCATCCAATTTTCAAATCGCCAAGTCCCATACGGACATTGTTCTGGCATTCCTGAGGTCTCATGGGTGGAAGGTGAACGAAGAAAAGAGTTCTCTCTCTCCCCTCTCACAAGAGTTTCCTTCCTAGGAACTCAGAAAAATCTTCATTTCTACTGAATCTATCAGACAGAGGTCAGGTTGTCAAAGCTTCTAACTTCCTGCTGTGCTCTTTATTCCACTTCTCAACCGTCAGTGGCTCAGTGTATGGAAGTAATCGGCTTAATGGTAGCGGCAATGGACATAGTTCCATTTGCCCGCCTACATCTCAGACCACTGCAACTTTGCATGCTCAATCAGTGGAATGGGGATTACACAGATTTGTCCCCTCTGCTAAATCTGGATCAAGAGACCAGGGTTTCTCTTCTCTGGTGGCTATCTCGGGTCCATCTGTCCAGGGGAATGAGCTTCCGCAGGCCAGAATGGACTATAGTGACGACAGATGCCAGCCTTCTGGGCTGGGGCGCAGTCTGGAACTCCCTGAAGGCTCAGGGTTCATGGACTCAGGAGGAAGCCCTCCCTCCAATAAACATTCTGGAACTAAGAGCGATATTCAATGCTCTTCAGGCTTGGCCTCAGCTAGCTGCGGTCAGGTTCATCAGATTTCAGTCAGACAACATCACGACTGTAGCCTATATCAACCATCAGGGGGGTACAAAGAGCCCCCTGGCGATGTTGGAGGTTTCAAAGATAATTCTATGGGCAGAGGTTCACTCTTGCCATCTCTCAGCTATCCATATCCCAGGAGTAGAGAACTGGGAGGCGGATTTCTTAAGTCGGCAGACTTTTCATCCGGGGGAGTGGGAGCTCCATCCGGAGGTATTTGCCCAGTTGATTCAACTAAGGGGCAAACCAGAACTGGATCTCATGGCGTCTCGTCAGAACGCCAAGCTTCCTCGTTACGGGTCCAGGTCCAGGGATCCCAAGGCAGCGCTGATAGATGCTCTAGCAGCGCCCTTGTCCTTCAGCCTGGCTTATGTGTTTCCACCGTTTCCTCTGCTCCCTCGTCTGATTGCCAAGATCAAGCAGGAGAGAGCCTCAATGATTTTGATAGCTCCTGCGTGGCCACGCAGGACTTGATATGCAGATCTGGTGGACATGTCATCCTTTCCACCATGGACTCTGCCGCTGAGGCAGGACCTTCTACTTCAAGGTCCTTTCAAACATCCAAATCTAATTTCTCTGCGGCTGACTGCTTGGAGATTGAACGCTTGATTCTATCAAAGCGTGTTTTTTCCGAGTCGGTCATTGATACCTTAATTCAGGTTCGAAAGCCTGTCACCAGGAAAATCTATCATAAGATATGGTGTAAATATCTTCATTGTTGTGAATCCAAGGGTTACTCATGGAGTAAAGTCAGGATTCCTAGAATCTTATCCTTTCTCCAAGAGGGATTGGAGAAAGGATTGTCTGCTAGTTCCTTAAAGGGACAGATTTCTGCTCTGTCTATTCTTTTGCACAAACGTCTGGCTGAGGTTCCAGAGGTTCAGGCTTTAGTTAGAATTAAGCCTGTGTTTAAACCTGTTGCTCCGCCATGGAGTTTAAATTTAGTTCTTAAGGTTCTTCAAGGGGTCCCGTTTGAACCTTTGCATTCCATAGATATTAAACTTTTATCTTGGAAAGTTCTGTTTCTAGTAGCTATCTCCTCGGCTCGAAGAGTTTCGGAGTTATCTGCTTTACAGTGTGATTCCCCTTATCTGATTTTCCATGCAGATAAGGTAGTTTTGCGTACCAAACCTGGGTTTCTTCCTAAGGTAGTATCTAATAAGAACATCAATCAGGAGATTGTTGTTCCTTCATTATGTCCTAATCCTTCCTCAAAGAAGGAACGTCTTTTACACAATCTTGATGGGGTTCGTGCTTTAAAGTTTTATTTACAAGCTACAAAGGATTTTTGTCAAACATCTGCTTTGTTTGTTGTCTAATCTGGACAGAGGAGAGGCCAAAAGGCTTCGGCAACTTCTTTCTTTTTGGCTGAGAAGCATAATCCGCTTAGCTTATGAGACTGCTGGCCAGCAGCCTCCTGAAAGAATTACAGCTCATTCCACTAGAGCGGTGGCTTCCACATGGGCTTTTAAAAATGCGGCCTCTGTTGAACAGATTTGTAAGGCGGCGACTTGGTCTTCGCTTCACACTTTTTCTAAATTCTACAAATTCCATACTTTTGCTTCTTCGGAGGCTATTTTTGGGAGAAAGGTCTTACAGGCAGTGGTGCCTTCCGTTTAAGTTCCTGCCTTGTCCCTCCCTTCATCCGTGTCCTAAAGCTTTGGTATTGGTATCCCACAAGTAATGGATGAACCCGTGGACTGGATACACCTTTACAAGAGAGAACAAAATTTATGCTTACTTGATAAATTTATTTCTCTTGTGGTGTATCCAGTCCACGGCCCGCCCTGTCATTTTAAGGCAGGTGTTTTTTATTTTTAAACTACAGTCACCACTGCACCCTATAGTTTCTCCTTTTTTCTTGCTTGTCTTCAGTCGAATGACTGGGGGTGGCAGTTAGGGGAGGAGCTATATAGACAGATCTGCTGTGGGTGTCCTCTTGCAACTTCCTGTTGGGAAGGAGAATATCCCACAAGTAATGGATGAACCCGTGGACTGGATACACCACAAGAGAAATAAATTTATCAGGTAAGCATAAATTTTGTTTTTAGCAATGTTTTATCTTAGATCACGCTTATGAGTAAGGCAAGTTAGCTGAAACATGTAAGGCATGATCAGTCTGTTTTTTTCCTGGCTTTTAATTTGTGATTTAATAAAGATTCAATGTTTTATGGAAGCAGTGCCGGCTATGTTTTCTCTGTAACCTCGATATACATTCCTACCTGGAGGGGGGCAAAGTTTCCCAAACCTCAAAATGCCTATAAATACACCTCCAACCTCACTCATACTTCAGTTATACAAACTTTGCCTTCGTTGGAGGATGGTGAAGCAAGTTGTGCTTGATTTCTTTGTGAAAGGCACTTCTAAGCATTTTGAAGCCCAGTTCCTCTCAAAGTACAGTGTTTGTCTGAGGCATGTGAAAGGAGTATTCCTAATGATGCCATGTTTTCACCTATGGGAAATCTATTCTAAGGCTCGTGGGGATTCATCTGCCACCTCCCTTTACAGATCGACATTATACTCCTCTACCATTACCTCTGCTGATATGTTTCAGTACTGGTTTGGCTGTCTGCTATATGTGGATGGGTGTCTTCAGGTAAGTTTATATCTTTTGTTAAGACACTCAGCTATGTTTGGCACTTTATATTTTTAAAGTTTTAAATATATATTGCATATATTTGCCATAAGTCATGTTTATGTTTATTTCCCTTTGCAAGTCAGTTTCAGCATGAAAAATTATGTTTGGGAGAAATTTAGTATATTTTTTTTACTTACCTGAGGTTTCAGCTAGTTGTAACTTTGGTCTGTTTTTTTTCAAATTTTCACGGGCAAATTAGGCTGGCGATGGCGCAAAATACTTCTATTTGTGTCTTTTTGGCGCGAAGCTTGTGTTTGTTGTGACGCTACAAGTGCAACTACATCTACTGTTAAACCTTCACAGTCTAATGTACAGTACATGATATTCCTGTAGATATAAAATAGTATATTGCTCCAGCCATAGAGAAGGCTATGACTGCTATTCTGCCTTCAAATAAACGTAAAAGGTCTCTTCCTACTTCTCATAATTCTGATGAGGTTTGTATTGACCAACAGCATACTGAAGTATTGTCTGCTGATGAGGACTTCTCTAGCTCAGAGGATCCTACTTCAGACTCTGAAATTGATAAATCTTCCTTTCTTTATAGGATGGAATATATCCGTTCTTTGTTAAAGGAAGTTTTGTTTACTTTGGGTATTGAGGAATCTAGTCCTCTTGATAACAAGAATAGCAAACGTTTAAATTATGTATTTAAAACTTCTGAGGTTACTCCTGAAGTTTTTCCAATTCCAGATGCTATCTCTAATATGATTACTAAGGAATGGTCTAAGCCTGGTGGTATTTTTAATCCTTCTTCTAGGTTTAAAACATTGGATCCTTTACATGTGTCTAATTTAGAGCTTTGGGAGAAAGTCCCTAAAGTTAATGGTGCTATTTCTACTCTTGCCAAGCTTACTACTATTACTATGGAAGATAGTACTTATTTCTTTCATGTAATTGGCAAGAGTCCATGAGCTAGTGACGTATGGGATATACAATCCTACCAGGAGGGGCAAAGTTTCCCAAACCTCAAAATGCCTATAAATACACCCCTCACCACACCCACAATTCAGTTTTACAAACTTTGCCTCCCATGGAGGTGGTGAAGTAAGTTTGTGCTAGATTTCTACGTTAATATGCGCTTCGCAGCAGGCTGAAGCCCGGTTTTCCTCTCAGAGTGCAGTGAATGTCAGAGGGATGTGAAGAGAGTATTGCCTATTTGAATACCATGGTCTTCCTCTAGGGGATCTATTTCATAGGTTCTCTGTTATTGGTCGTAGAGATTTCTTCTACCTCCCTTTTCCGATCGACGATATACTCTTATATACCATTACCTCTACTGATTCTCGTTTCAGTACTGGTTTGGCTATCTGCTATATGTAGATGAGTGTCTTAGGGTAAGTAAGTCTTATTTCTATTCATGACACTCAAAGCTATGGTTGGGCACTTTATATGTAAAGTTCTAAATATATGTGTTAAAACTTATATTTGCCATGATTCAGGATAATCAGTATTCCTTCTTTCAGACTGCCAGTTTCATTTTTTGGGAAAATGCATATAATTCGGATTATCCTAAATTATGAAGGTATAATCTAGATTTTATTAAAGACACAGAGACGAGTATTTTGCATTCTCTCTCTTTACTACTTAAATGCAGTTTTTTAAAGTATACATAAAAATACAATAAACTGTCAAAATTTTGAAAATGAGACAGTAAAACAAATAACATATCAGTGACCAATGAAATTAGAGAACTGATTAAACTAAAACCACATAGCCAATCAGGTTACTAATGAATCCTATAAACTGTCCAATATACAGTAAGACATCCTCTTTCTTTGTAACTGTAGAAGGAAACAAAAAGTCCATAATGAGGAAGTAGTTCCAGACGATAAGACAGCAGACAGCAGACAACCATGAAGAGAAGAACTTTGAATTGAAGAATCATCCGTGAAGAAAACTCCATCTTATCAGGAAAGAATGAAAATCCTCTTGAAGACTGTATAGGATGAGGAAAACTTTCTTGAAGTTTCGTCTCTTCACAGAGATGAGATGGAGCAAAACCACTTAGGATAATATCTTTATAGTTGATTGGTAACTGAAATAAATATACAAGATATGTTAATAATATGATAAAACAAATAAGGGTGGGAACAAAACCATATAATAATATAATCAGAGGAGGGAAAATACTCGTCTCTGTGTCTTTAATAAAATCTAGATTATACCTTCATAACTTAGGATAATCCGAATTTTATTACAAGACCAGAGACTCATATTTTGCTAGTTTAAAGCAACTAACAAAATAAATTAAGCGAGGCGTGTTCAATGGGTTTAAAGTAAAATTGTTTAAAAATAGAATCAGAAGACCAGTCAGCTGCATCCAAGATTTGTTGAAGGGTGGCAGCTTTCAAAAATGCTTTAGAAGCGGCTGATCCTCTAACAGAGTGAGCGGAAAAAGAAACAATACCTGCTTCACTCATAACCCATTTAACCCACCTGGCTATAGAAGTAGAGGATACAGGATAATGAGGAGGAATAAAAGATAACAAAAGTTGATTGGAAGTAGGAATACGAAAAGAAGAAGTTCTGCGTTCATACTCTTTGAGACATACAACCACACAGAGAAGAGGTTCAGAAGGTAAGTAAGGATAGAATATTGAGGTTGAAAAAGATTTAGTTCTTTTAGATATGAAGAAAGTAACACCTTCAGGGGTAAAACGTTTAGAATTAAAATCTAAAGCTCTAACATCAGAAACTCTACGAAAAGAAATTAAACATAAAAGGGTAGCCAATTTAGTGGTAAGTTGTTTCAATGTTAAAAATTCATTAGAAGGCCAAGATTTAAAAAGAGAAAAAATAAGATCAACATCCCAAAAAGAAGAATATTTAGGAGTCGGAGGTCTTTTGAGTTTGATTGCTTTCATTAATTTACAAATTAAAGGATGTTGTCCTACAGGAAAATTATTTATAAAAGAATGTTTAGCCGAAATGGCAGATCTAGAAACGTTGATGGTTCTGTAAGCTAAACCTGAATCAAAAAGTGATGTTAGGAAATTAATGATGTAAATTATATCTGCTGAAAGGGGATCCAAACTTCTTTCCACGCACCAGCCAGACCATCTGGTCCATGCGGAAAAATAGCATTTTTTGGTCCCGGGGGCCAATGAGTCTGCGAGGAGTTCCTGAGCTTGTTGTGATAAACCTTGGGGAAATGAAGATTGCCCGAAATTGACCATGCTATGAGACGAAGAGATCCTTGAAGAATAAGTTCGTGAGGATGACCTTCTGGATCTGACAAGAGAAGCGGAAAAACCGGAAGAAGAACAGGATGGTTGACAGATAATTCTAGAAGAGATGGGTACCAGGGTTGAGATGGCCAAAGGGGAGTGATTAGGAGAATTGAGAGAAGATCCCGACGGACTACTGATATGGTTCTCTGAATCATGGAGAATGGGGGAAAAGCATAAGCTGTCTGGAGAGGCCAGGGGTGGAGAAATGCATCGATTGCCAATGCTTCCGGATCTGGGCGCCAACTGAAATAAGGGCAAATCTGATGATTCAGTCTCGAAGCGAAGAGATCCATCGAAAAGGGACCTCTGAGAGATTGAAGCGAATGAAAAACTTGATGATGAAGTTTCCAATCGCTGGAATCTGTCAGGTATCGAGATCCCCAATCCGCCGCTACATTGGATAAACCTGGAATGTATTCCGCTTTTACAGAAATATTTCTGTCCAAGCAAAGATGAATGAATTCTTTCGTAATAGTTGACAAATCTCTCGATTTTGTACCACCGAGGCGATTCAAATAGCGAACTGCAGAAATATTGTCCATTCTGAGTAAAATGGACACAGGAGAAGAACTTTTGACAAAACTCTTGACTGCAAAAGAGCCTGCCAAAAGTTCTAAGCAATTGATGTGAAAACGCTTTTCTTCTGAAGACCATTTTCCTCCTGTGATTGAGGGACCACAACGAGCGCCCCAACCCGAGCGACTGGCATCGGATTCTATGATAAGATCTGGAGATTTTCCGAAAATGGCTCTCCCGTTCCAAGCTTCTATATGGGATAGCCACCATGAAAGTTCCTCTTTGGCTTCTGAAGAAAGAGGGATTTGATGGGAATATGAAAGACCTTTTTGGAGATGAAAAATTTTTAAACGTTGAAGTTCTCTGTAATAAAGAGGAGCAGGGAAAATAGCCTGAATAGAGGATGAAAGTAACCCAACTATTCTGGCTATAGTCCTGATGGGAACCAATGGTAAAGAAAGAGTTCTTGAAATCTCTTTCTTGATATTCACAATTTTTTCTCTGGGAAGACTTAATGTAGCTTTCGAAGTGTCTATTTTGAAACCTAAAAAGGTTAGAGATTTGGTTGGAAGAAGAACAGATTTCTCTTTGTTGATCAAGAAACCTAAATTTTCTAAAATGAAAGTAGTAAGTTGGAGTTGAGACTTTAACGTGACAGAGTTCTGATTCATAATCAAGATATCGTCTAAATAGATGATGAGTCGAACACCTTGAAGACGAAGCCAAGTAATTATAGGTTTCATTATTTTGGTAAAAATCCAAGGGGCTGAAGATAGACCGAAAGGCATGCAAGTGAAACTCCAATACTTTTCTTCCCAAACAAAAGTTAGAAATTTCCTGTGTTCTTGAGCTACAGGAACTGTCAGATAAGCATCTGTCAGATCTAATCTGACTAGAAAATCGTTGTCTAAAAGGCAATCTCTGAGAAGATGAATACCTTCCATTTTGAAATGTTGATAAACAACGAAGGCGTTTAGAGATCTTAGATTTATAACTGGACGAAAAAGGCCATTTTTCTTTTTTACGAGAAAAAGATTGCTGAGAAAGCAATTTTGAGGATTTAAAACTTGTTCTATTGCTTGTTTTAATAAAAGGTTTGAAATTTCGTTTTGAACCAAATTTCTGTCTGAAACAGAAAACTTTATTGGAAGGGGAATAGAATTTTGAAATGGAGGAGAAATAAAATCTATAAAAAGACCTGAAACAGTTTGAAGAACCCATTGATCTGAAGTTATCATGCTCCAATTGTGTGTGAAAAGAGATAATCTGCCTCCTATTATGTTTTGGGAAGAAACCTGAGGAGGAAGAAAAAGAAGATTTACCTTGAGGTGTGCGGGATCTTTGTCTCGAACGTTGAATTCTTGGGTTCCAGAATCTTCCTCTAGATGGAAAGAAGCCTGAGGAGACTGGATTCTGAAATTGTCTCTGATTGTGAAATTGTTGAAAGGCAAATTGAGACCTGTTTGGGAATGAAGCACGGCCGGGAAAGCGGCCTCTACCTTTCCCAGCCTGCTCAGAAAAACGATCCTGGTGAAAGATCTTTTTCATTGATGTTCTCACTTTATTAAGATTGGAGAACGTATTTACGTAACTATTTAACTCTTTTATAAAAGTGTCTCCAAACAAAAGGCCATTTGTATCAGAATGAATTTCGTTAATTGCAAAATCGCAAACCTTGGGGTCAATTCTTCTAAGGATATTACGTCTGCGTTCAGTGTATATCGCAGAATTGGCATTCCCTAAAAATGAGAGCATTCTCTGAAGCCATTCTCTAACGATGACTGGGTCTAAAAGAGTATTGTCATAAACAGCTTGTTCCGATAAATCAAAAAGTTTTGCTAAAGGACCAATTGTGTCAAGCATTTTATCTTGACATATTTTCCAGGCCCTGTCCATACCTTTCTTTAATTTGAAACCTGGGGACCCTATAAATTTTAAAATCTTTGGATCTACTTCAGGGGTAATGTTTGTATTATTGGGAAGAATTGGTCTAGGACATTCAGCCCTCATTTTATTTCTAGAATCTCTTTTTAAAGGTTGACGAAGCTGGTAATCAATAAAGTCTGCAATATCAGATGAGGGGCACCATTCTGCAGATCTAGGGTGATGTAAATCATCCGCATTAAACCTAGGATTACCTTGGCAATCAAAAAATTCCACTTTTTTAGACTCCAAATGTTTAGATTTTTTAAGTGATTTTTTGAATTTTTTAATCTTTGGAGAGGCCAAAGAATTTTCAGATGAGGAATGAGATAAATCATCCTCAGATTGAATTGAATTCAGAGATGAATCTGAATTAATTTCTGTATCTGAACAAATTTCACAATTATCATCATTGGCCAAAGCCTCTCCCATTAGTGACCTCTTGGGAGTAGAGGAAATAGCAGGTGTTTTTCTTCCTTTCCTGCGAGGAACGGCAGAATCAGCAACAAGTTGGCGTGATTTTTTAATTAACTTCTTACTGGTTTTAATACCACTGGATATAATTCTTTTTCTTTTTAAATCCTTTTTTGAGGATTTATCAATTAAAATGGTTATTTTTTCTAACATTGAATTCATTGAATTGTCAATCATCTTTTGAACGCCTTCAGCATTCAGTGAAGGGTTCAAATCAGATGATTGAGACATAGTGATAATAAATATATAATACCATAAAATATAATAAAATTATTGTATATAATATAATATAATATTATAAACTATAGAATAAATCTAAATAATAAATTTACAATAAATAACTTAGTAATGTATTATCTAATGTATTATATAACAGAATTGACCCCAAGAAAGTGAAATAAAAAGTGAATAATTTATATAATTAAAACTTTTTTCAATTACAGAAATGGCCAAAACATGGAGACAAAGTGCCAGCAACTAAATTGTAGGAGTTAAAGTTGCTGACACGTAATGGATGAAGGTTGCAACAAAATTGCAAACGAAGACGGCAGCTTTTGAGGGCGGGAAAGTGAAACTACACTGCGCAATGAGGAGAAGGAGACCGGCGCATGCGCACTGAGACCGACAATCACAAGATGGACGTCGGGACAGTGCGGCATAGCGCAACAGAAATGGAGTACAAGCAAACCGGAGGTAATAGAGAAATAAAACACAAGCGAACTGAGCAAGGAGCACAAATTAAAACGAAGTATGAAAAAATAAAAACAATTTGGGAAAAAATTTGTTAAACCAACGAAAAAGTCCTAAAGCTAAAACGGACTACAAATAAATTTAATAAAAGGTTAACTAGCATAACAAGAATATTATAATGTATAAAAGAAATATATGAATAAAGCAAGAAAAAAGTTATTTTTTATTAACACTTGACAAAACAATACTTATCTTTACTGCAGCAGTAAAAGAAAGAGGATGTCTTACTGTATATTGGACAGTTTATAGGATTCATTAGTAACCTGATTGGCTATGTGGTTTTAGTTTAATCAGTTCTCTAATTTCATTGGTCACTGATATGTTATTTGTTTTACTGTCTCATTTTCAAAATTTTGACAGTTTATTGTATTTTTATGTATACTTTAAAAAACTGCATTTAAGTAGTAAAGAGAGAGAATGCAAAATATGAGTCTCTGGTCTTGTAATAAAATTATATTTTTTCTTACCTTAAAAATTTTCAATTGACTTTTTTTCAAATTGCAGTCATAGTTGGCGCCGGAAGTTTTTCACGTGATTGCGTCATTTTTTATGTATGTGTGTTGTGTATGTTTTTTGGCGCCAAAAAATATGGGCGTCATTCTTGGCGCCAAAATATGTGGGCGTCATACTTGGCGCCAGTTTTTTTCACATTATTTCAGTCTCACTTTTTAGTTGCTTCTGGTTTTCTAGAGGCTTGTTTCATTTTGCATTTTTTCCCATTCCTGAAACTGCCATTTAAGGAATTTGATAATTTTGCTTTATATGTTGTTTTTTTTTTCTATTACATATTGCAAGATGTCACTACCTGACCCTGGATCAGAATCTACTTCTGGAAAGACGCTGCCTGATGTCGGTTCTACCAAAGCTAAGTGCATTTGTTACTTTTGGTAACTGTTCCTCCGGCTGTAGTTTGTGTTAGTTGTCATGATAAACTATCAAACGCAGATAGTATTTCCATTAGTAATAATCCATTACCTGTTGATGTTCCTTCAACATCTAATGTTCAGGATGTTCCTGTTAATGTAAAATAATTTGTTTCTAATTCTATTCGAAAGGCTCTGTCTGTTATTCCTCCTTCTAGTAAACGTAAGAGGTCTTTTAAAACTTCTCATATTTCAGAATAATTTTTGAATGACCGCCATCATTCTGTCTTATCTATTTCTGATGAGGATCTATCTGGTTCAGAAGATTCTGCCTCAGATATTGACACTGATAAATCTTCATATTTGTTTAAGATGGAGTTTATTCGTTCTTTACTTAAAGAAGTGTTGATTGCATTAGATATGGAGGAGTCTAGTCATCTTGATATTAAAACTAATAAGTGTTTAAATTCAGTTTTTAAACCTCATGTAGTTATTCCAGAAGTTTTTCCAGTTCCTGATGCTATTTCAGAAGTAATTTCTAGGGAATGGAATAGTCTGGGTACTTCATTTACTCCTTCTCCAAGGTTTAAGAAATTGTACCCTTTGCCATCTGATAGATTAGAGTTTTGGGAGAAAATCCCCAAAGTTGATGGGGCTATCTCTACTCTTGCTAAACGTACTACTATTCCTACGGCAGATAGTACTTCTTTTAAAGATCCTTTAGATAGGAAGCTTGAATCCTTTCTAAGGAAGGCTTATTTATGTTCAGGTAATCTTCTTAGACCTGCTATTTCTTTGGCTGATGTTGCTGCAGCTTCCACTTTCTGGTTGGAGGCTTTAGCGCAACAAGTGTCAGACCATAATGCTTATAGCATTGTTAAACTTCTTCAACATGCTAATAATTTTGTTTGTGATGCCATTTTTGATATCATTAGAATTGATGTCAGGTATATGTCTTTAGCTATTTTAGCCAGAAGAGCTTTATGGCTTAAGTCTTGGAATGCAGATATGACTTCTAAGTCAACATTGCTTTCTCTTTCTTTCCAAGGTAATAAATTATTTGGTTCTCAGTTAAATTCAATAATTTCAACTGTTACTGGGGGGAAGGGAGCCTTTTTGCCTCAGGACAAAAAATCTAAAGGTAAATATAGGACTGTTAATCGTTTTCGTTCCTTTCGTCAGAATAAGGAACAAAAGCCTGACCCTTCCCCTAAAGGAACAGTTTCCGTTTGGAAACCTTCTCCAGTCTGGAATAAATCCAAGCCTTTTAGAAAGTCAAAACCAGCTCCCAAATCCGCATGAAGGTGCGGCCCTCATTCCAGCACAGCTGGTAGGGGGCAGGTTACGATTTTTCAAAAATGTTTGGATCAATTCGATTCAAAATCATTGAATTCAGAACATTGTTTCACAAGGGTACAGAATAGGTTTCAAGGTAAGACCGCCTATGAGAAGATTTTTTTTCTCTCACGCATTCCAGTAAACCCAGTAAAGGTTCAAGCGTTTCTGAAATGTGTTTCAGACCTGGAGTCAGCTGGGTTAATTGTGCCAGTTCCAGTTCTGGAACGGGGCCTGGGGTTTTATTCAAATCTGTTCATTGTACCAAAGAAAGAGAATTCTATCAGACCAGTTCTGGATCTAAAAATATTGAATCGTTATGTAAGGATACCAACATTCAAAATGGTGACTATAAGGACTATTCGGCCTTTTGTTCAGCAAGGGCATTATATGTCCACAATAGACTTACAGGATGCATATCTTCATATTCCAATTCATCCTGACCATTATCAGTTCCTGAGATTCTCTTTTCTAGACGAGCATTACCAGTTTGTTGCTCTTCCTTTTGGCCTAGCAACAGCTCAAAGGTTCTCGGTGCCCTTCTCTCTGTAATCAGGGAACAGGGTATTGCGGTATTTCCTTATTTGGACGTTATCTTGGTACTTGCTCAGTCTTTACATTCTGCAGAATCTCACACGTATCAACTTGTGTTGTTTCTTCAAAGACATGGTTGGAGGATCAATTTACCAAAGAGTTCCTTGATTCCTCAGACAAGGGTAACCTTTTTGGGTTTCCAAATAGATTCAGTGTCCATGACTTTGTCTCTAACAGAAAAGAGACGTCTGAAGTTGGTTTCAGCTTGTCGAAACCTTCAGTCTCAATCATTCCCTTCGGTAGCTTTGTGCATGGTAATTCTAGGTCTCATGACTGCTGCATCGGACGTGATCCCTTTTGCTCGTTTTCACATGAGACCTCTCCAGCTTTGTATGCTGAACCAATGGTGCAGGGATTATAAAAAGATATCACAATTAATATCCTTAAATCCCAATGTTCGATCTTCTCTGACTCTGTGGTTGGATCACCATCGTTTAGTTCAAGGGGCCTCTTTTGTTCGTCCAACCTGGACTGTGATCTCCACAGATGCGAGTCTTTCAGGTTGGGGAGCTGTATGGGGATCTCTGACAGCGCAGGGGGTTTGGGAATCTCAGGAGGCGAGATTACCAATCAACATTTTGGAACTCCGTGTGATTTTCAGAGCTCTTCAGTTCTGACCTCTTCTGAAGAGAGAATCGTTTATTTGTTTTCAGACAGACAATGTCACAACCGTGGCATATGTCAATCATCAAGGAGGGACTCACAGTCCTCAGGCTATGAAAGAAGTATCTTGGATATTTGTATGGGCGGAATCCAGCTCCTGTCTAATTTCTGCGGTTCACATCCCAGGTATAAACAATTGGGAAGCGGATTATCTCAGTCGCCAGACGTTACATCCGGGCGAATGGTCTCTTCACCCAGAGGTATTTCTTCAGATTGTTCAAATCTGGGGACTTCCAGAAATAGATCTGATGGCCTCTCATCTAAACAAGAAACTTCCCAGGTATCTGTCCAGATCCAGGGATCCTCAGGCGGAAGCGGTGGATGCGTTGTCATTTCCTTGGAATTATCAACCTGCTTATATCTTTCCGCCTCTAGTTCTTCTTCCAAAAGTGATTTCCAAAATCCTAATGGAGCGTTTGTTTGTACTGCTGGTGGCTCCAGCATGGCCACACAGGTTTTGGTATGCGGATCTCGTTAGGATGGCCAGTTGCCAACCTTGGACACTTCCGTTAAGGCCAGACCTTCTATCTCAAGGCCCATTTTTCCATCAGGATCTCAAATCATTAAATTTGAAGGTATGGAGATTGAACGCTTAATACTTAGTCATAGAGGTTTCTCTGACTCAGTGATTAATACTATGTTACAGGCTCGTAAATCTGTGTCTAGAAAGATTTATTACAGAGTTTGGAAGACTTACATTTCTTGGTGTTCTTCACATAAATTCTCTTGGCATTCTTTTAGAATTCCTAGAATTTTACAGTTTCTTCAGGATGGTTTGGATAAGGGTTTGTCTGCAAGTTCCTTGAAAGGACAAATCTCTGCTCTTTCTGTTCTTTTTCACAGAAAAATTGCTAATCATCCTGATATTCATTGTTTTGTACAGGCTTTGGTTCATATCAAGCCTGTCATTAAATCAATCTCTCCTCCTTGGAGTCTTAATTTGGTTCTGAGGGCTTTACAGGCTCCTCCGTTTGAGCCTATGCATTGTCTGGATATTAAATTACTTTCTTGGAAAGTATTATTCCTTTTGGCCATCTCTTCTGCTAGAAGAGTTTCTGAGCTATCTGCTCTTTCTTGTGAATCTCCTTTTCTGATTTTTCATAAGGATAAGGCAGTGTTGCGGACTTCATTTAATTTTTTACCTAAAGTTGTGAATTCTAACAACATTAGTAGAGAAATTGTTGTCCCTTCTTTGTGTCCTAATCCTAAGAATACTCTGGAGAGATCTTTACATTCTTTGGATGTAGTTAGAGCTTTAAAATGTTATGTTGAAGCTACTAAAGATTTCAGGAAGACTTCTAGTCTATTTGTTACCTTTTCTGGTTCTAGGAAAGGTCAGAAGGCTTCTCTCATTTCTTTGGCTTCTTGGTTAAAGTCTTTGATTCATCATGCTTATGTGGTGTCAAAGGATTACGGCTCATTCTACTAGGTCAGTTTCTACTTCCTGGGCTTTTAAGAATGAAGCTTCTGTTGATCAGATTTGCAAAGCAGCAACTTGGTCTTCTTTGCATACTTTTATTAAATTCTACCATTTTGATGTTTTTTCTTCTTCTAAAGCAGTTTTTGGTAGAAAAGT